>NW_016824934.1:2198591-2236213 GCF_001698545.2 Rhinopithecus bieti | reverse complement strand
TTAAGCCATTCTTATTTTGGTCTTTATTACTGGAGCTAGACCTATTTTCTACTTAATATGGAGACTAAGATGAATAAAAGACAAGAAACTAGATTTGGAGGAGAAAAGTTGGAAGAGTTAGAATGTTCATGGGGGACCCTCCTTGCAAAAGTCTAAGCCTAGAAGGGCCATTGGTTCAGAACAAGGAAGAGATTGAGACATTTGGAGATTCAGCCCTTGCCCCTCCCATACTCTGTACTACTTAATGAAAGCTGCACAACCTCAGGAAAGAACCGTGTAGACCTGGGCCTTTTTGGTCTGGTGGGATTTTATAGGACAAGTTGGCCCAGGGAATTTAAGTCTTTTCTGCACTTTTAATAAAGCAGTACTTCTCAAAATGTGAACTGCAGACTGGTGTCAGCCCTAAAACTGTCTGTAACCATGAGATAAGTATACAAATTCAGAGTTAGCATTTAACAGCTTCTATAACAATTTGACATTGTTGTGAAATCTGAGCATATGATTATTTTTCTAGTAATTCACTTTTATTGTATTTGACAAAAATGTTATTCTGCAGTGGATTGGAGATAAAAAATACTGGTTCTTTATCACAGATAGTTTGAGAGGGAGAAAATAGTTAAAAATGCATTGGGAAGGTACTCGAAGTATAAAGATTTCTTGATTATTCCCATAGATATTGAGGTATGACAGCTGAAAGAGAAAAATAAGAGGCCCTGCATCCACTGCCATTTGTGAGCTCAGGATTATGCCATCACCAGTGGGCAGAAAGTGAAGCAGAAGTCATCACTAGATGCTCTCAGCTAGCCAAACACACTGATCCTTATACAGAAACAAAATGAGCATGTGTTAAATATTTTGTTTAACATATTAAATTAAAGAGCTAGTAAGATGTGAAAACTGATTCAAAGCAGGATGTAAAGAACTGGTGTATGTGTATATTTTTTAAAATATTTTTTATTTTCCCATAGGTTATTGGGGTACAGGTGATGTTCGGTTACATGAGTAAGTTCTTTAGTGGTGATTTGTGAGATTTTGGTGCACCCATCACCCAAGCAGTACACACTGAACCCTATTTGTAGTCTTTTGTCTGTCGCCCCTCCCACAATTCCCCCCAAGTCCCCAAAGTCCATCTATCATTCTAATGTCTTTGTGTCCTCATAGCTTAGCTCCCACATATCGGTGAGAATACACAATGTTTGGTTTTGCATTCCTGAGTTACTTCACTTAGAATAATAGTCTCCAATCTCATCCAGGTCACTGCAAATGCCAGCAATGCATTCCTTTTAATGGCTGAGTAGTAGTCCATTGTATGTATATACCACAGTTTCTTTATCCATTCATTGATTGATGGACGTTTGGATTGGTTCCATGATTTTGCAATTGTGAATTGTGCTGCTATAAATATGCATGTGCAAATATCTTTTTTGTATAATGACTTCTTTTCCTCTGGGTAGATACCCAGTAGTGGGATTGCTGGATGAAATGGTAGTTCTACTTTTAGTTCTTTAAGGAATCTCCACACTGTTTTCCACCATGGCTGTAGTAGTTTACATTCCCACCAGCAGTGTAGAAGTATTACCTCATCACCGCATTCATGCCAACATCTACTGTTTTTTGATTTTTTTATTATGGCCATTCTTGCAGGAGTAAGGTGGTATTGCATTGGTCGTTTTGATTTCCATTTCCCTTTCCCTGATCATTAGTGATGTCAAGCATTTTTTCACATGTCTGTTGACCATCTGTATATCTTCTTTTGAGAATTGTCTATTCATGTCCTTAGCCCACTTTTTGATGGGATTGTTTGTTTATTTCTTGCTGATTTGTTTGAGTTTGTTGCAGCTTCTGAATATTAGTCCTTTGTCAGATGTATAGATTGTGAAGATTTTTCTCTCACTCTGTGGGTTGTGTGTTTACTCTGGTGATTGTTTCTTTTGCCGTGCAAAAGCTCTTTAGTTTAATTAAGTCCCAGCTATTTATCTTTGTTTTTGTTGCATTTGCTTTTGAGTTATTGGTCATAAAATATTTGCCTAAGCCAATGCCTAGAAGGGTTTTTCCAATGTTATTTTCTAGAATTTTTATAGTTTCTAGTCTTAGATTTAAGTTTTCAATCCATCTTGAGTTGATTTTTGTATAAGGTGAGAGATGAGGATCCAGTTTCATTCTTCTACATGTGGCTAGCCAATTATCCCAGCACCATTTGTTGAAAAGGGTGTCCTTCCCCACTTTATGTTTTGTTTGCTGTGTCAAAGATCTGGCTGTAAGTATTTGGGTTTATTTCTGGGTTCTCTATTCTGTTCCATTGGTCTATGTGCCTATTTTTATAGCAGTACCATGGTGTTTTGTTGACTGTGGCCTTATAGTATAGTTTGAAATCAGGTAGTGTGATGCCTCCAGACTTCTTCTTTTTGCTTAGTCTCGCTTTGGCTACGCGGGCTCTTTTTTTGTTCCACATGAATTTTAGAATTGCTTTTTCTAATTCTGTCAAGAATGATGGTGGTATTTTGATGAGAACTGGATTGAATTTGTAGATTGTTTTTGGCAGTATGGTCATTTACACAGTATTGATTCTACCCATCTATGAACATGGGATGTGTTTCCATTTGTTTATGTCATCTATGATTTCTTTCAGCAGGGTTTTCCTTGTAGAGGTCTTTTGAATCCTTCATTAGGGATATTCCTAAGTATTTTATTTTATTTTATTTTTTGGCAGCTGTTTTAAAAGGGGTTGAGTTCTTGATTTGATTCTCTGCTTGGTTGCTGTTGGGGTATAGAAGAGCTACTGGCGTGTGTACATTAATCTTGTATCTGGAAACTTTGCTGAATTCTATTATCAATTTTAGGAGCTTTCTGGAGAAGGCTTTAGGGTTTTCAAGGTAAACGATCATATTATCAGCAAAGAGTGACAGTTTGACTTTCTCTTTACCGATTTGGATGCCCTTTATTTCTTTCTCTTGTCTGATTGCTCTGGCTAGGACTTCCAGTACTATGTTGAAGAGGAGTGGTGAGAGTGGGCATCCTTGTTTTGTTCCACTTCTCAGAGGGAATGCTTTCAACTTTTCCCCATTCAGTATTATGTTAGCTGTGGGTTTGTTATAGATGGCTTTTATTACATTGTGTTATGTCCCTTGTATGCCGATTTTGCTGAGAGTTTTAATCATAAAGGGATGCTGGATTTTGTCAAATGCTTTTTCTGCATCTATTGAGATGATCATGTGATTTTGTTTTAATTCTGTTTATGTGGTGTATCACATTTATTGACTTGCATATGTTAAGCCATCCCTGCATCCCTGGTGTGAAACCCACTTGATCATGGTAAATTATCTTTTTGATATGTTGTTGGATTCAGTTAGCTAGTATTTTGTTAATGATTTTAGCATTTATGTTCATCAGGCCTGTGGTTTTCTCTTTTGGTTATGTCCTTTCCTGGTTTTGGTATTAGTGTGATGCCAGCTTCATATAATGAATTAGGGAGGGTTCCCTCTTTCTCTATCTTGTAGAATATTGTCGAAAAGATTGGTATCAATTCTTATTTGAATGTCTGGTAGAATTCTGCTGTAAATACGTCTGGTCCTGGACTTTTTTTGTGTTGGTAATTTTTAAATTACCATTTCAATCTTGCTGCTTGTTATTGGTCTATTCAGGATATCTAATTCTTCCTGATTTAAGCTAGGAGGGTTGTATTTTCCCAGGAATTTATCCATCTCTTCTAGGTTTTCTAGTTTATGTGTGTAAAGGTGTTCATAGTAGTCTTGAATGATCTTTTGTACTTCTGTGGTGTCAGTTGTAACATCTCCCGTTTCATTTCTTATTGATGTTATTTGGATTTTTCTCTCTTCTTTTCACTTTTTTTCTTTTCTTGTTTGTAATCTTGCTTATGGTCTATCAGTTTTATTTATCTTTTAAAAGAACCAGCTTTTTCTTTCATTTATCTTTTGTGTGTTTTTTTTTCATTTGACAACTTTTTCAACTCATCAAATTGTTTCAATTTCATTTAGTTCTGCTCTGATCTTGGTTATTTCCTTTCTTCTGCTGGGTTTGGATTTGGTTTGTTCTTGTTTCTCTAGTTCCTTGAGATGTGACCTTAGAATGTCAGTTTGTGCTCTTTCAGTCTTTTTGATGCAGGCATTTAGGGCTATGAACTTTTCTCTTAAGGTTTTGATAAGTTTTGTCACTATTGTCATTCACTGTGCCAAATTTTTAAATTTCCATCTTGATTTCAGTTTTGACCCAATGATCATCTAGAAGCAGGTTATTTAATTTCCATGTATTTGCATGGTTTTGAAGGTTCCTTTTGGAGTTGATTTCCACTTTTATTCCACTGTGGTCAGAGAGAGTGTTTGATATAATTTCAATTTTCTTAAATTGATTGAGGCTCCTTTTGTGGCCTATTATATTGTCTATCTTGGGGAAAGTTCCATTGAATAGAATGTGTATTCTATGTGAGCTGTAGTGACTGTCATCTCTCTTCTGGGTCTAGCCACGCAGCAAGTCTACCAGGCTCTGGGCTGGTACCAGGGGTTGTCTGCACACGGCGTCCTGTGATGTGAACCGTCTATGGGTCTCTCAGCCGAGGATACAAGCACCTGTTTTGGTGTAGGTGGCAACGGGGTGAAATGTACTCTGTGAGTGTTCTTAACCTTGGTGGTTTAATGCTCTATTATTGTGCTGGTTGGCCTCCTACCGAGAGGTGTCACATTCCAGAAAGCATCAGCTGTGAAAAGTATAGAGAGGAACCAGCGGTGGGTGGGGCCCTAGAACTCCCAAGAGTATATGCCCTTTGTCTTCAGCTACCAGGGTTGGTAGGGAAGGACCATCAGGTTGGGGCAAGGCTAGGCATGTCTAAGCTCAGACTCTCCTTGAGTGGGTCTTGCTGTGGCTGCTCTCAGGGATGGGGGTAAGGTTCCCAGGTCAGTGGAGTTGTGTACCTAGGAGGATTATGGCTGCCTTTGCTTAGTCATGCAGGTTGTCAGGGAAGTGGAAGAAAACTGGCAGTCACAGGCCTCACCCAGCTCCCATACAATCCGAAGGGTTGGTCTGACTCCCACCATGCCACCCCTAACAGCACTGAGTCTGTTTGCAGGCAGTGGGCGAGCAGTGCTGAGAACTTGCCCCAGGCTATCCGCCTCCCAGCTGGGAAAGAGAAGGGCTTTAGTTCTTCTCCCGCCTGTAGAGTCTGTACACGAAATTCGTGCCCTCCCCAAAGTTCTGGCCAGGAGGCTTCTGGACCAGTTACAATTGTTACAAAGTTCAGCTGGAGATTTCCTTTTCCCTGTGGCATCTTCCCCACGCCTCTGGCTGCCCTCCCAAAGGATCCCTGTGGTGCTGGGGACGAATGGCCTGCTTGGGTACCCAGTGAGCTCCCAGGGCCTTTCTTGCTGCTTCCTCTGCCCCTGCATTTCACTCGGCTCTCTAAATTGACTCAACTCCAGGTAAGGTCAGAATCTTCTCCTGCAAACTAGACCTTGTTTCCCTAGTCGGGGTGTGTGTTCAGAGGCAGAGGATCCCCCTTTCCCACTTCCACAGTTTGGGCACTCACAATCTTTGGGGTGTCTCCTGGGTTCTACAGGAGTAGTCTGCTTCCTTCAGAGGGTCTGTGGGTGCTCTTGGGTTTCCTGGTTTATTCCTGCAATAGTTCTGGAGCAAAAATTCATGATGCAAGCCTCTGCGTGCCACTCTGTCCCTCTGAGTGGGAGCTGCAATCTAGTCCTCCCTCCTGTCTGCCATGACGATCGCTTTCATCTCCTGCTGTTCTTTATCAAACCTCCCTAAGATGTCTGATGATAAACTGAAGATAAACAGATGGTTCTTCACACGATAGTATTTATGAAGTTTTCAGGGTAGTATTTTTTGACAGGTTTTGGTCTTATCAAAATGATCAGCATATAGATGATCATTTGTCTTCATTTCAGTTTGCCTCTTTTGGCGCTTCTGTTTTCTACACGGCTCCAGCAGCTGCACCAACCCCTCAGCACTGGCGCGTCCTGTATATATTGTTATATGCACACACACACACATGAAATCAGAACTCTGAGCCAAATTTGCTAAATATTTGCAAAACTGGTTATTATCCTGTAACACAACAAAGTGTAATGATGTTGTGTTCATTTTATCAACGCAATGTTGGAGATCATTTTATTAACCGAGGAGGGAATAACTGTTATTGGAAAAATTTTATTTGACTCCTATAGATTCAAATCATTGGCATCTAAAAATTTTCTACCACTTAACTTCTACCTCTACAGAGCTGTTAATTTTAATCAACAGACAGACAAAGGAGCAATCCCCTACTGGCTCAGAGGATCCCTAGATGGTCCACTCAGTTACATGCACTGCCCACTCGAAGGACACCCAGTCATCTCTTTTGCCCATTTTCAACTCTAGGACAATTTTTCCTGACACTTAAACTAAATATAAAACAGTTCAAACAAACGAACAACTCTTCTTTTTCAGGTAGAGCTTTCACCCACAGCCTGTACTAGAATGAGAACTCAGGAGTAGCTCCCCTGCCTATTCAGCCTCTGTTGAGAATGCGTGGAAGATTAGCAGATTCTTTCTTTGATCATGGCTCTTTGGGTAGCCCCATGGGCTGTCCCTCTGTCTATCCTGAGGAACCAAGTCATTACTGTCTATGGAGTCTCTTCACTTTAACTCTTTGTCTCCTAATCCTTGCATCCAACAGCCTCTCCCTAGCTTTGATAAATGCTGTCAGCCTTTCACTTCCATCTCATTCTTTTCTGAGTAGGTTCGGGTCTTTAGTTCATAGAGTTGGAACATCTGCAAGACAACCTGAGCATCATTTTGCTAAAGAGCTCCAATTGTCTCATTCCTTGAGTTACGTTACCAAGGGCCCTTTCCACAGTGTGTACCAAGGTGGGGAGGGTTCCAAGGTGGGGAGGGTTCCAAGGTGGGGAGGGTTCCAAGGTGGGGAGGGTTCCAAGGTGGGGAGGGATGGAAGCAGCATATGGAGAGTAGAAAAACCCCATCCCATCACAATGGACTTTCATTTCCAGAACCCACCCCCACACCCACGCTCTCTACTACAGCACAATGTATGCCTATGACTTAGGAGCATTTAGCACTCTGTGAGGCGAAACTTCTATTTCTTCTCTCTCCATATGGGCAAAGCTGTTTGCATATTAGCCCTGAAGCTTGTGCAGTGAGGCAGGGTAGAGGAATGGGAACAACTAGAGCCAGAGAGACCTGCTGGGAATCTGGGCTCAGCCACTTTTTACCTGCATGATTTCTTGCAAGTCACATGAAACTTCTTAGGACCTCAACTTCTTCAGATTACTTACCTGCAAAGAACACTGCAAGGATGATCAATCAATCGTGTGTGTAAATTGCCAGGCATGCCCTTCATGCTCAATACATGATAATTACTATTATTATGAGAAGAGAGAGTTCAATGAGAGCCAGGATAGTTCTGTAAGCCAGGGGCTTCAACTAGGCAGTGAAGAAAAGGCAAAGAGTAGAGATGCAGAAGAAAAATGGGGCCAGGTATGGTGGCTCACCCCTGTAATCCCAACACTTTGGGACGTGGGAGGATTGCTTGAGGTCAGGAGTTCAAGACCAGCCTGGGCAACACAGTGAGACCTCATCTCTACAAAAAATCAACAAATTACCTGGGTGTGGTAGTGCATGCCTCTAGTCATGACTACTCAGAAGGCTGAGACGGGAGGATTGCTTGAACCTCGGAGATTGAGGCTGCAGTGAGCCGTATTTGCATCACTACACTCTAGCCTGGGCAACAGAGTGAGATCCTGTCTCAAAAAAAAAAAAAATAAGAAGGAAAATGGGATGCGAGAGGACATTCCAGACAGGGGACACCCCGTGAGCACAGGCAGGTAAGCAGGAATGAACATGCCCCTCCAGAGGATGAGTGGGAGAGATAAATGGGATTAAAGGTGGGGCAGACAGAAAGCTGGGGTGAGGGGCTTGAAATTGAGGCAACAGGAAGAAGGGATCTGTGGAAGATTCTGGAGTTCACGTGGGTCTTGTGTTCTACAGTTGAGTCCCCTTCTAGGCTGTGTGCCCACAGTGTAAATACCAGCATCCATAAAACACCTCCTGTTATTCTCACTTCCTCCTCCACCAGACAGGGATCCGGTCAAGTCCTGTTGCTCTTTGGTGTAGAGCTGCCCTCCAGCAGCCAGTCTCCTTGCAACTCCTCTAGGGGAATTTAGGTCATAGTACTATTTCATGGTATTTCTGGGAAGATGGTAAGGTCAAATGAGGCTTGTTTCACCAAACTTTGACAGCTTGAGCCAAAGCTGTCACCATAATTGCTTCTGTGTAACACAAACCTGCAACTATGTTACCATTTCCACAGCACACCTAATAGAGGTGGCCTCCAGGAAAATGGAAATCTATGAAATTATTAGTTTTGATCATCAAACTTGCATTTGTGCTAACATTGACTAACCACTCAGCCACAGATCAAGTTTGAAAAACCATGAAGGGGCCGGGTGCGGTGGCTCACACCTGTAATCCCAACACTTTGGGAGGCAGAGGCGGGCGGATCACGAGGTCAAGAGATAGAGACCATCCTGGCTAACACAGTGAAAACCCGTCTCTACTAAAGATACAAAAAATTAGCCGGGTGTGGTGGCATGCGCCTGTAATCCCAGCTACTCAGGAGGCTGAGGCAGGAGAATTGCTTGAACCCGAGAGGCGGAGGCTGCAGTGAGCCGAGTTTGCACCACTGCACTCCAGCCTGGGTGACAGAGCAAGACTCCATCTCAAAAACAAACAAACAAACAAACAAAAAAACAAAACCATGAAGGTACCTATGATGTACTCCCTACATGTCAGGTGGAGATCATGAGTCTGATGGCAATAAATTCTTAAATAGAGAAAGTGCTTGCAAATCTGACATCAGCAACAGTGTATGTGTTCAGTAGGCCTTATGGGTGAATTTCTATTTCTGAGAACTATTTTATGTCCCAGCACTTCCTGAAACAATATCAGAGTAGGTGATTTCAAAGATAGCAATGTCAACTTTCAAGCAGATTCATGCAAGAACCGGGAGTTGCATTTTATATTTAATTTTTCTTTGGTGCTGTCTTAATAGTGTTGATAGTGTGAAAACATTCTGATGAAAATGGATAACCTAAGTCAATACTGCAGATATTTTTGCCATTGCTATTTAGCCTATACTATGTGGCACTTTGCACATGAACATGTGACACTGGGCAGTCGTTCTCATGTTGCACTTGCAGGTATATTTTATTTATCTCAATAGATTATGATCTCATTGAAAGAAAGAAATGTTTTCTGTTTCCTTTAAATCCCCCTGTTAGTACCCAATACAAGGTCCTTCATCTACTCTTTATGTTGTTAATTAGTGAATGCTCTTCGTTGGGAGGGATGCTCTTAAAATAAAATGCAAGGCCAGGTGTGGTGGTTATGCCTGTAATCCCAGCACTTTGTGAGGCTGAGGTGGATGGATCACCTGAGGTTAGGAGTTTGAGACCAGCTTGGGCAACATGGCGAAACCCATCTCTACTAAAAATACAAAACATTAGCCAGGCATGGTGGCACGCGCCTGTAGTCCCAGCTACTCAGGAGGCTGAGGCATAAGAATCACTTGAACCTGGGAGGTAGAGTGCAGTGAGCCAAGATTACGCCACTGCACTACAGCCTGGGCGACAGAGTGAGACGCCATCTCAAACAAAGCCAAACAAACAAAAAAACAAAATGCAAAGCCAAAAGCATCTTGAACAACATGGGCATTTAGGAGTTCACGCAGCAAGAAGTGTAGAGGCAGGGCAGGAGCAGGAGTGGGGACTGCAGAGACTTGGTACAACATTAAAGACCCAGGCTCTTGCCATTTCCCTGCTCCATCATCCTCGGTCTGTGCATTTTCTTAGTCACCAGGCTCCACATCCAAGTGTGGGAATTGTCGTTTCCCCTTGCTATTCTTTTGAAGAGGGAAATCTTTCCCAGAAGCCCCAAGCCTACTTCTTCTCAGGTCCCACTGACCAGGACTGGGTCACATGTCCAGGCCCAGACTGCTGCATGGAACCTTCATGATGGGAGGTAGGCACTATTCACCAGGAAGCAATGGAGGGGGTGATACTGGAGAGGCCACCGAGAGTCTGCTCCTCTTTCTGTATGTAGAGGATATCTCTAATTTGAGATGAGTGATAACAGTGGAGAAAACAAATTTCAGAAGTAGTGGGGTGGGTGGAGGTGGGGGATAGGTTGGGAATTATGGATACTAAGTGCCTTGTTTGAATAAAATCCCCCAACCCCTCCAAACCGGAAAACTTGTAAGTAAAGTCATGACAGAAAGTAGTAGAGCATCTGCCAGGTGTGGTGCGCGATGGCTCACACCTGTAATCCCAGCACTTTGGGAGGCCAAGGTGGAAGGATCACTTGAGGTCAGGAGTTTGAGAATAGTCTGGCCAACACGGCAAAACCCCATCTCTACTAAATACAAAAATTAGCCAGGCATGGTGGTGCGGGCCTGTAGTCCCAGCTACTCAGGAGGCTAAGGTGGGAGGATTACTTGAGCCTGGGAGGCAGAGGTTGCAGTGAACCGAAATTGTGCCACTGCATCCAGAGAGAAAGAAAGAAAGAAAGAAAGGAAAGAGTATCAAGTTGGTCCTGTAGCAAGTTCTGTCTACTACTCAGTTCTGTAAATTGGCTAAAACCATGGAGATGGCTGCGATTGTTGTGGTCACCCCCGAGACACTGGCTGCTGTGCATATGTGTTCCATTACCTGCCCCGTCTGTAAAGACATGAAGTACTTTGCAGCTAATCTTCCTTACAGATGAAATGAGTACGTGGTAAACTATTTGCAAAGATAAAGAGCAAATGATAATTTGTTGACATATGCTATTATGTAATTGTGTCACCTTAAAATGGGATAGAATGGCTAGTGATCTGATAAAGCCACCAGCTGAAAAACTAAACCTCTCTTCTTCAGTGGGTGCCTGTGACATCAAGGCACTGATCAGGACAGAAGATATTTGAAACTCTGGAAAAAGGAAATCCAAGTTATCTCTAAGTAACTTAAATCAATGAACTACTATCATATCTATTAATATATTTCACATATATGGTATGTGAAATGGTATGGTATATATGTGAAATATATTATTAATATATAAGATATACACCATTGACATTTAACACATGACATATATGACAATATATAACATATGTATTACATAGAATAAAATAGTATTTCAATTTATAACAAAATTTATACTTTCTTTGTTATGCCTCCTTTATGTAAGTTAGATATATCAGTTTATGTTATCAAAGTAAAACCTGTACAATAATTCCAATACTGTATGTTGATGGGTTTGACATACAGAAATCACATCAGAGGAAATGTATTGCCACAAAGGGAATAGAAGGGGATAGAATGTGAAGGGAATAGAAGTATCTACATGCAGCAAAAGGACATTATGTTTTCTAGGCTCCTGCGAACAGGAGGCTCATCTCCCTGTCTTATGTGGCTTTTTTGGGACATCACCCTCAAAAGCAGAGTTTTCTGAGGTGTTATGCACTCATGACAGACTGAATCCTTAGGAAAACCTTGGTGCCTCTGTGGGAACTTCACAAAGCTGTTAAGTGCTTATTCCTCTTAAAGTATTTGGCAAAAGTCAACACCTGAATTCCGGGCCAGCGGGGTCTGCCTTGAGGAGCTAAGGATGAATGGGTCTCAGGAAGAGCAGATTCTCCCGGGCCCTGGTCACTCACCACCCTCTAGCCCAAATCCTAAGGCCCAAAGTACTTAGCATAAGAGGGTGACCTCCTGGCCTCCCTTCCTCCCCTCCTCTTCTGTTCTGTAGACTGAGCACCTTCATATGGCCCAGAGGCTGAGGGGCAGAGATGAAAGACAAGGTGTGGACCCTGCTCTCCTCTCAAAGAGCTTGGAGGAGACACAAAACACTCACGAGCTCAATGCTCTTTGGCAAATGGAATGAGCATAAGTATCCTCTTCCCCTTGCCATTCTTGGACACAGTAAAAGTTTGAAGGTATTGGGTCTCCCTGGGTGTTCTCCCATTGGGGTGCACCCCATTCTTGTCTCAAACCAGAACACTCTCAGTGGACAAAAGAAGCTGCTCCTGAGGGTAAAGATCAAGAAAAATAAAGCCTGCCATTCTCAGAATGTAGAGCTCCCCAGGGCAACAGTGAAATAAATATTGTCATGGCGAGGCTGATTCCTCCTGCGCACACCCAGTGTAGAGTTGCAGGCAAGTCTTAGTCACGCTGCATGACGATGGGGTGGGATAAACACAGACTGTGTTGAACATTTCCATCCGGGGGTGGTGGGCTTCCCCTGAGGGCACACACGCAGGTCCTGCCAGCAAGCCTTCTTCCACGCTGCTGTTAGCCTGATGCCTCCCTTCCTCCCCTGTCCCTGAGTCCCAGGTGCACTGAGGAGTTCAGATGTATGAGTGGTGAGTTGATGTGCCCTGCCCAAGCTAGGAGGAGATCCTGGATTTGTTGCAGGGCCAGCTTCAAGGACATGAAGCCCAGACAGTACAGGGCCCCACCCTCAGATGGGCCTGCACTTGGCTTAATGCTCTACAGTCACCATCTTAAAATTCTGAACAATTTTTGGTCAAGGAGCCTCACAGTTTCATTTTACACCAGGTCCCACAGATTATGCGGCTGGCCTGATCTGCTGTGTGGTTGGTCCTTAAAGAGGTTGGGCTCATATTATTACAAATAATTAACTCCTTGGTGTCTCATTAAGATGAGAACAATTAATTCTGGTGAGGAGGAAGTGGGAGCCCACAGATAGGTGGTCCTCTGAAGCGTCCGCTGGGCATAGAGGTCTGCTGACCAATAATGGCTTTGATGTTCAATTCTTTATACTAGCAGCCAACACAAATTCTCTGTACTGCACAATTTAGGATTGAATTCATTTATTTAGATAGTGGTGAAAATCTGATTCTCTGGAACTTTCTGCATGAATGTGAATACTTCCCCTCCCCCCACCCACTAATTGTTTTCTAATAACAAACATTTATAGAGCAGTCAGTATATGCCATCACAACCACTCTCATTTATGTCACTAAATTCAGCTTCACTGAGTTTCTTCAGCTGCATACAGAGTCTTTCAAATAATGGCAAAGTCAATATTCCCATGGTCATTTATTCTATAAACTCCTTCAATGTTGGCTTAAAATTTTACTTCCATTATTATAACTTTTTTTTTCTTTGCTGCACTTTCATCTTTCTTGTCCAGTTCTCTCTTTGGAGTATCCTTTTCTGTAAAATATCATGTGAGTTCATTATTGGGACACAAGAGGCAACACAGCTACATGCTTTGCTGTCTGTGCATTAACTGAATAGCAGATGCACAGTAAGTGATATAATTGGTCACTGATCATGATGTGCCTGTGTCATCTACACAGAGATTTATGGATTGGAGAGCTAGCAGAGAAGTTTGTACTCTTATGTGCTTACTCACAGGTAATGCACATGGTTACTGAAATTCGAAGTATGTTGTTGAGGACCAGGGTTATTGAACTAAACCACGATAACTAAAATGCACGCTTACTTGAACTATGCCAAGGGGGACTGCCTGCTTTTTATCTCATTTAATTGTCTTGGTAACTTTACAAAGAATAAAGGTATTGCTATTATTGTACCCATTTATAGATCAAGAGCCTCAGGGAGGCCAACTAACTGGCACCCAGGGGCACACAGCCAGGCAGTGATGGAGCAAAACTTCAAACTCCATTTACCCAACCTAGGAGCCTGCACTTCTGACTGTCACTCCACTGGGTCTGGATTTGGAAGGAGAAAGGTAGTTGTGTCTTTCCCTGGAAAGCACACCGCATCATGCAAAGGGGCTTTTGCAGCTCCTTGCATTTCTTGTCCTTAGGTTACATGGAATCTTCAAATTAGGTCTAATTTTAACTTCCTTCCCTTTCCCCAATGATTTAGGAATCTCTTGTATACTGCTGATGAATGGGTTGGCTCATCAGTCATGAAGGCAGGTAAGATAAGGACTGCCATGACCATTTGAAATAGGAAGAAATTGAGTGTCAGGGAAAGGAAGAGCCTAGTCCAAGGCAACTTAGGAAATTGGTGTCTGCATGCAGCGCCTGAAGCACCTTTTGCAGCACCACACTGCCTGGTAGAGCTACAGCTGGAAACCTGCATGGCACTGGTGTGATGGGGCTAAGGACACGGCTGCTGCTTTCCTGTGCTCAGCTCCCACCTCCCCACCCCTCACTGGCTCAGCTGCTGGGGATCCTTCACCCCCTCCCAACTGCGGGAAAGCCTCTTCTTACTCACTTGGCCAAGCACAGACAGGAAGGGTGTTTCTCATTAATAGGATCAGAAAATGCATCCCTCTAAGAACGAAAGAAAATGTGGCTTTGTCTGCCAAGGTCGCTTCTCTCGAAAGCCCTCCAAAAAGCATACAAAACTGTTAAATTATCAAAACATTAATCAGATTGTTAAATAAGACCAATGCTAATCCTCAAAGCATGTGGGGCAGGCCTTCTGGTGGATCTGGCCTAATGGCTTTAAGGCCCAGCTGAGACTTCCTTTCTAGAAAGTTGCAGTCTTGGAATGAACAGCTGAGAAAAAATGTAGGTGATTGTATAGAGGCACCATCTGCCCTGGCAGTGCCAGACTTGGTAAAACAGGCTAGGGGCTCCTCTGCCACTGCAGCAGGGATAGGGGTCTCCCACCTTTACCCTGCCTCTGTGTCTCTATCTTCCATTCTGCCATTTGAAGCACTTGATTATATCCTATGATT
Organism: Rhinopithecus bieti; assembly: GCF_001698545.2. Lineage (NCBI taxonomy): Eukaryota > Metazoa > Chordata > Mammalia > Primates > Cercopithecidae > Rhinopithecus > Rhinopithecus bieti. Next base: position 2,221,474 of record NW_016824934.1, on the reverse strand, counting down.
CTAACTCAGATTGAGAAGTGAAGCCAGCTGGACTTCCTGGGTCCAGTGGGGACTTGGAGAACTTTTCTGTCTTACAAAGGGATTGTAAAACACACCAATCAGCGCTCTGTAGAAACACACCAATCAGCACTCTGTAGCTAGCTAGAGGTTTGTAAAATGCACCAATCAGGGCTCTGTAAAAATCCATCAAATAGCACTCTATAGCTAGCTAGAGGATTATAAAATGGACCAATCAGCACTCTGTGACATGGACCAATCAGCACTCTGTAAAATGGACCAATCAGCAGGACATGGGTAAGGACAAATAAAGGAATAAAAGCTGGGCCACCCCAGCCAACAGGGGCAACCTGCTTAAGTCCCCTCCCACTTTGTGGGACTGTGTTCTTTTGTTCTTCACAATAAATCTTGCTGCTGTTCACTCTTTGGGTCCATGCCATCTTTAAGAACTGTAACGCTCACCACGAAGGTCCGTGGCTGCATTCTTGAAGTCGGTGAGACCACGAACCCACCGGAAAGAACCAACTCTGGACACAAGATTATTAGGTTTCAATCTCCCGCTTAAATATAAGAATCTTAAGGCAGGGACCAGATGTTATGTGCTTTATTCTCGGCAGCATAGACTTTCAACATCGAATTAAAAAGAAACCTTTTATTTCCACTTTTTTTCCTTTCTCTCTGTCTGCCCCAGCTAACACAGAAGGTAATATGACCCGGATATTGCCGCATCTGCCAGTCCATATCCTGGGACAACATTCCCAGATTAGCCCCAGAATCAAATACAAGGCCTGCTGCAAGGAGTTTTTGCATTGGAAATAAAGGCAAGAAGATATTGCAAATCAGTCTTTGCAGCTTTGATAATGAAGATGAAGAAAAGTAATGAAGCTGGAGAAAAGTAATCTTTCTGCTTCTCTGCCCCCAAAATTTCTACTTTCATTTCTTAAATGAAAACTCTGGAGATTGTTTGGACCTATTGGAATAGGGCTCATGAAAGAAAAAAAAACTGCAAAAAAAAACCTACATCAGACAATTTGAATCAACTAATTTTTATAAAATCATCATTTATGGGATGCCTATGAAGTGTTAGACACTGTGATAATTTTCTCAAGTCTGAAGAGTAATTCTCAATCTATAAATGAGGAAACAGGATCAGAGAGATTACTTAATTTCCCCATGTTTAACTAGAATGTCTAAGAGGGAGGATTTGAATTTGTTCTGATTCATCCCATGGTCTGTCCATTGTTAACCTCATAGCTGTCTCTTTAACCTCTTTGCCTAGCATAAGTACAGCTTTCATCATGCAGAAGCTCCTTCTTCCTCCTCCGTAGTGTAATTCCAATTCAAATCCCCAGCCAATTTATCCCCCTTCACCTCATTTCCCAAAGTACCCTCTGCTTAATTCTGTAACAGCATTTAGAATGTTAAGTTCTAACACATGGAGTTCCCTTGACCATCTCCCCTTCAAGTCTATAAACTCCTTGAACCCAAGAACTATTTCTTACTCATCTTTATGTCTTCAGTGCTTAATGTAGTATCTGTCACTTAGTAGTTCTAGGTCAGAAAAGGCACCTGTAGTCCCAGCTACTCAGGAAGCTAAACCAGGAGGGTCGCTTGAGCCCAGGAGTTTGAGGTTGCAGTGAGCTATGATCATGCCATTTCTCTCCAGCCTTGGCGAGAAAAACAGAAAACAAAAAAACTTGCCCTTAGACCAGCCACAATGTTGTGAGGAAGCTCAGGCCACTGTGAAGAGGCTACATGTTGGTGTTCTGATCATAGCCCCAGTTGAGGTCCCCAGTCAAGGCTACTATAGGAAACAAAGATGAGAGATAGTGGTGACTTGGATGTTGGTGGTAGTAATGGAGATGATATAAAGTGGTTGGATTCTGGATCAATTTTAAAGGCAGAACTGACAGACTTTGCTGGTAATTCATAAGTGAAGAAAGAGCCAGAGAGAGATCAAGAGATCAAGGATGACTCCAAGGCTTTTGGCCTAGATGCTGGAAGGATGGAGTTGCCATTGACTGACATAGGGAAGGATGGAGGATGCACAGCTTGGCAAGGATGGTGGAATCAGAAGCTCTTCTTTGGACATACTAGGTTTGAGTCCTGTTTATATCCAAATGGAGACACTGTGTTTGCAGTTGGATATGTGATTCTAGAGTTCTGGGAGTCATCATTATACAGATGATAATTAAAGCTATGAGAGGGGATGACTGTGGATAGAGAAGAGGTCCTGGACACTTTCCAGGGCTGTGTCACAGCTCAGAGCTTGAGGAGACATAGAAAAACCAGCACAGGGTCTGCAAGGGCGTGACCAACATAGTAAAAGGAGACCAAGTGGAATCCTAGAAGCCAAGTAAAGAAGGATGGAGTGGTCACCTGTGTCAAAAGCTGCTGGGTCAAGTAAGATGAGGACTGGAAATTGGCCAATGGATTTAGCAACATGAGATTCATTGGTAACCTTGACAAGAAAAGTTTTGGTGGAGTGATAAGGACAACAGCCTGGCTGGAGTGAGTTCAGGAGGGGATGGGAGAACAGGCAGCAAGGATAACCCATTCTTGAGAGGAGATTTGCTATAAAATGGAGCAGATAAATGGTGTAGTAGCTGGAGGGGTCATAGAGTCAAGAAAGCATTTTTCGAAATAGAAGAAATATTACAAGTTGTTGATGTGTTGATATAAACAATCCAGTAGAGAGAGGAAAAAGTGATGATGATGCAGGAGAGAGGAGAGCTTATTAGTGCAGCAGAGGCCTTGCATAGGAAAAAGGGATGGTATCTAATATATAAGTGGAGGGGTTGTTTTTGGATAAGAGCAGGGACAGTTCATCCACGGTAATGGGGGGAAGGCAGCATGTGAGGTACAGAGGCAGATACACGGGTGACGATGGTGCTGTGAGAATGTGGAAGTTCTCTTCTGACTGCTTGTATTCTCTCAGATAAATAAGAAGTGGGTTCTTACTGGGTATCCTGACAGATTGGTGTCTGAGAGAGCAAAAGAGTAGCTAGACGAGGCTTACCAGGCAGAAGTAAGGGTTCACTTAAAGTTAGCTGCCATGAATGGGAATGTAAAATATGTCTGTTTTACTCCAGCTGTATTCCACTGCATGGGTGCAGGCATGAAGTAGACAGAAGGTTACATTTTAAAATGAACAATGATTTTGCCAAAGAAGGGAGGAATGAGCCAGGGAGTTTGAAAGTATATGCAAAGGAGAGATTCTAATCATGGAACACTGAACGTCAGCTAGAAAAGGAGGAAAGGGCATGAGGGGGATGAGGAGATTGGAATGGTAATGAAAGCAATGAGTCATAGGTCCCAGTGGGGCCAAGTCAGAGCTGGCACTAGTCCAGAGTGTCTTGAGTGAGATAGATAAATGCTTCCCCTCTAGGTGATGCAGTCCTGCAGTTGTGCAAAGAAAAAGCTGCCTCTTTCTCTAGGTGGATGAATCCATGAGCCAGGCAGAGAACCAGTACCATTCCTAGAATTTGAGGTGAGTTTCAGGGCCCACTTGTCCCTTGGCCAAGGACTTTTGTGCAGTACACAAAATGCACAACTGTTCGTGACAACTTGAGTCAAAGAACTGTTTGGGCCAGGTACTAGAGGGTTGAGCTATAAGACAGCAGGGGTAACTTTAGAGTGAAGATGAAATTAACATTGGTCATTGGTCATTGGTCATGGATGGTTACAAGGTGTGAGTGTCTGTGATAGCTGGGAGGACAAGGTCATTGGAGGAGAGATGGGTCAAGGAACAGAGAAGTCCATATATTGGAAGCATTGTCATCATGAATACTGAAGCCACCAAGACATATAACAGAAGAGCGTGGAACACAGTGCAGTGAGCCAGGGTTCAGTAGATAACTGTAGGGGAGGCTATTGCAGGATTGTAGGCTGATGGCATGTGCTTCAAAGCAGGCTTTTTGCAGAGGGTGGATGGACAATGGTCCCCAGGCAGCACTGAGGTATCAGAGAAGACCCTACCCCAGCTTCAGACTTAGTGGCATGAGGGAAAGAGGAGAGGAAACATCCTCCACTTGAAAGAGCCATAGAGGAAGCAGTATCCTTGCTAGAAAGCCAGCATCTGGTTACAGCAAGAAGGCAGAGGGAACATTCAGGGGAGGCGGTGGATGCAAGTATTCTACCTCTGATGGACCATGAGATGGACCGTGGATCATGAGATGAAGACTAGGAGCCTCATGGAGTTGTCTGGAGGTGAAAGTTAGGGGGTAAAGGATGATCTGGGAGCCCTGGGCTTCTTGGGATGATGGACATAAGCAGAATAAGGGGTGTGATAGAATAAGCTTTGATGGCCTGCAAGGCCAACTGTGGTCATAAGCCTGGGAGTGTTGGGGTGGGAGTGTCTTGCACAAGCACCCAGAACACTGGGACTCCTCTTTACTCCTGCTGATGGAGGCAGGGGAGGCCAGGGGAGAGACTCTGCCACCCTTGGTATTTGTCTGACAAATGACCTTATCAGAAAAATGTTATGTCTTCCAATTATTCCAGTTCTGATGTTCCTTCACCTCAAGGTCTCTATCTTAATGAGAAGGGTTATTCCCTCACTCGGACTGAGCACAAGTCAGTGATGTCCCAGAAGGCCAGGCTGACACTAGATTAAAATTCTGGAATTCCCATCCATGCAGCTGCTCCCAACCGAAAATTCCAACTGGAATGTCCAGCCTGATAGGCCCTCGTCCTGGCTGCTTTGTAACGTACAGGCTCCAGCTGTTCTGTAAACTGTGGAAGCCATCTTCAGCTCACTCTCAACCGGAAGAACTAGATGTGTATCGGGAGAAACCAAAACACTGTTTGATTAATCGCCACCTTACAAGCCAGAGAGTGGTGGCTGGGCACGAAATGTGGTCGTTATCTAAATGGAGTGCCGGCCTGTCCTCGGGATCCCAAACAAATGGACTCCCCTCTATTTATAAACAGCCCTGAAGGATGAGCAGCTCCGTTTATGTTTAGAAGGGGCCATCATTCATTTTTATCCATCATACCTGCTTTTAGTGATATTACACATTCTCCCTGCTTCAGCTAGAATCTCAACAACCCGAGAGGTTTATGTGCTTTTAACACCAATTTTGAGGGTCTCTGTGTACATTTCATCATGCAGAGAGTAATGGTGCGCCTAAAACACAGTGTGTGAGCTGATTTCTTCCTCAGAGATTCATGGAGGGTTCGTGATGAAGATGAAATTGGATAAAGCACTGTTGGCCCCAAGTCTGTGTTTGCGAACGGGAGGTGATTACAGGAGGTGAGGAGTGAGCCATTTAGACAACCAGGATTCTCCTGGCAGGAAGAGGATAGAATGGGGCCAGGTAAGGAAGATGCTCTGTGATGCACAGGGAAGCCAAGTGCAGCCTGGCCCATGGGAAGTTTAACATTTGCTGAATGGATAGAAGGAGAGAAGGAGGGTGGGAAAGAGCAGAATCCCTTCACTTTGTGAATGCAAATTATTTCACATTAGAATAGCACTTTCATTTTTTCAAGCTCTCCATAGATATTAATTCTTGTGTTTAAAGTAGCCCTAAGAAGAGGGCAAGAAATCTTACTTTCACTTTGTAGGTGGAGAATCTGAAATCCAGAGAGGTAAAGCAGCTTTCTCATGTGTTAACTGTCATGTGTGCTAACAGGCATGTCTCATGATTGCCATGAAATTGGTGCAAAGTCCCAGTTTTCAGATCCCCAGCTCAAGAGTCATTCCAATTACATCCTTAGTGTGACCATACCCTGTTTAGGATGACAAGTCTCTTCCCTCCTTCCACTTTTAACAAGGAAGGAGAGAAAGATGATTTTATGAAACAATTAGAGACTAGGCAGAGATATTGTGGAGGCCTGGTTTAGACAAAATTTGCTATAGGTGCTAAGAGAGAGATTGCAGGCCAAGGAGCAAACCAGGTCATTCCTGAGGATGAGAGGCTAGTGTCCCCACAGGAGCACTGTCCCTTAGTAATATAACATGAGTTACTTATGTCATTTTACATTTTCTAGCAGCTACACCACAAAAAAAAGTTTTTTTAAGTTGAAAATAATTTTAATAATGTAATTTAACACAAAATATCCAAACTATCATTTCCTTTTAAAAAAATTTTGAATAGACACAGAGTCTTGCCATGTTGCCCAGGCTGGTCTTGAATTCCCAGGCTCAAGTGATCCTCCTGCCTTGGCCTCCCAAAGTGCTGGGAGCACAGGCATGAGCCTCTGCACCCAGCGCTTTTTTTTTTTTTTTTTTTTTTTTTGGCGCTCCTTCTTCTGAACGGCACCTAATCTCAAGCATGCTATAATTAAAATACAAAACTATTGAGATATTTTAAATTTGCTTATTTTTCATTAACACTGTGAGGTTCTGTTGTGTATTTAAAATCCAATACTCATATGCTAAATTTGCATCAGAAAAACTTGATCCGTATGTAGATTTCATAAAATATCCCATTGAAAAAGTAGATACACATATGCAGGTTGTTCCACACAGACTTAAAGGTTTTCTAATGACTTCATCAAGTATTAGGTTTTTACATTTAAACTTAAATGAACTAATATGAAATACATTTGAAATTCACTTCTTCAGTCACACTAACCACATTTCAAGTACCCAATAGCTATACACACTACCACATTGGACAGGACAGCCGTAGAGTAGTGATGGCTGCCACAGTATCAGAAGTTGCTTTATATAGATAGCATCTCAGGCTCTGGGAAGTGGGCCCAGCTTTCTTTTTCCCAGCATGCACCTGCCCTGGCATCCTCTTTTCATATGGTATCCTGTCCAGTTTGACAGCTGACAGATAGGACCAGGTCTCAGTCTATGCCCCCCCATTAAGGCATGAATGACTTCAGGAGGTCTTAATGGGTGTGGGATCGGCACACTAGGCTCTGTCTCCTCTAACAAGGAATCCATGGAGGCAGATGTGATGTTGTCATGGAACACCAGTGCCCTCTCAGGCCCATGGCAGAACAATGATCCTTCCCCATGGCTGTTAACACAAATACACATGCACACACGCAGACACATCACATCACATCTATTCTTCCAAGGTCTCTGAAATTGAGTGAGGAACAAGAGCTGTCCGTTACACATTGTTAACCCGCAAAAATTAATTTTTGAGTGATAAGTCTTAGGTACTGAACAAGGAGTTAGGAGACCTATGATCTAGTCCTGGTTCTTCTGCCACTGACCGGGTGTAACCTTGAGCAAGACAATTTGCTCCAGTTTCCTATAAAATGAGAGGCTAGATCCGTCCCAGTTTGATAGTCTTGTCCAGGGTTTGGCACACTGCTGCCCTTGGGTCAAATCTGGCCACATCCATTCATTTACATATTATCTTGTGGCTGCTTTCACCTACAAGTGCAGAGTTGGAGAGCTGGGCCAGAGACCACATGGCCCACAAAGTTGAAAATCTGTGCTTTCTGATCCTTGTTAGAAAAAGTTCACTGAGTTTGTTCTCATATGTGGTTCCAGCTCATTTTAATCATCTCTGCACACTGAATATGGTCTTTATTAACACAACAAATATTTGTTGGTTACCATTATTGTGCAAAGTATCATGAAAATTGCGATTATGATGGCGACAGTCATTGCCCTCAGAAATTTTACGTTCTTGCTTATAAAAGAGGTTGCTTGCTGGGTGTGGTGGCCCCCGCCTGTAATCCCAGCACTTTGGGAGGCTAAGGCCAGTGGATCACAAGGTCAGGAGTTCAAGACCAGCCTGACTAATGTGGTGAAACCCCGTCTCTACTCAAAATACAAAAATTAGCCAGGCATGGTGGTGTGCGTCTGTAATTCCAGCTACTTAGGAGGCTGAGGCAGGAGAATCGCTTGAACCTGGAGGCAGAGGTTGCAGTGAGCCGAGATCGCGCCACTGCACTCCAGCCTGGGTAACAGAGGGAGACTCTGTCTCAAAAAAAAAAATAAAAAAAAGAGGGTGCTGGTCCCCAGTGTGATAGAGACTGCTATTGTCCCCAGTATCCGGCTCCACTTCTTCCATAATGTAAAGGTTAATTCCTTTCTTGTATGTGTGATAGTTAATCTTATGTGTCAACTTGGTTAGGCCTTGGGCTGCTCTGATATTTGGTCAAATGTCATTCCGGCTGCTTCTGTGAGGGTGTTTTTGGATGAGATGAACAACATTTAAATCGGTGGAATTTGAATAAAACATATTGCCCTCCATAAGATGGGTGGGCCTCATCCTATTAGTTGAAGGCCTGAATAGAACCAAAAGACCTGTCTCCCAGAGCAAGAAAGAATTCTCCAGCCTGCCAGCCCACCCTGCAGATTTTAGACTTGCTTACCTGCATAATCATATAAATCAGTTCCATATAATAAGTCTCTTTCCAAAGACTTGCACAAGCTATTGATTCTGTTTCTCTAGAGAACTCTGATTCACACACATAGTAATCAGAATTTTAGCTGGCAAGTGGCTTTCTGGAATAAAGACTACGTTTCTGTCTCTTGTAGTTAGGCGTGGCATATGACTAAGTTTTGACCAATGGAGTGTAAGCAGAAGTTCATGTGGCACAATCTAAGGACCTTTTTTGTAGTTTTATTTGTTTGTTTATTTAAGACAGGGTCTTGCTCTGTCACCCAGGCTGCAGTGCAGTGGCACAAACATGGCTCACTGCATCCTCAAACTCCTAGACTCGAGTGATCATCTCGCCTTAGCCTCCCAAGTATCTGGGACTACAGGCATGCACCACCATTCCCAGCTAATTTTTTATTTTTTGTAGCCATAGGGTCTCATGATGTTGCCCAGGCTGGCCTCGAACCCCTGGCCCCAAGCTACCCTCTCTCCTCGGCCTCCCAAAGTTCTGCTTGGCCAGGACCTTCCTTAAGACAAAGCTAGCACGTGCCCTGTGCTACTTCTTTCCCTCTTCCTCCTTCCTACTGCTTGAAACTGAGAGCAGTTTCAACAGGTGGAACTCTGTCTTGGACCACAGGAGGAGGAGGACCACCCCTGAGAATTGGAGTTCCCAAGGCTGGAATGAACACAGCAAAGCCATGGGTTGTTCTAAACTTTGACTTGGGAGAAAAATGAACTTCTTTGTCTAATCTAGTGCTATTTGGATATGTGTTACTAGTAGCAAAATGTAATCCTAAATTATATACCCAAACTTTCCCATGTCCCTCTGCCATGCCTGAGTACAACATCTACTGTAACTAAGGGGACCTGTCACAGAGTTCAGAATATGCTAAATACATGTTGGCAGGTCACGGTTGCACTTACATATCCTGCGGCATTGGTTATGACAAAGTAGGGTTGTCTTCCCAAAAAGTTAAGTTTAAAAAGAAATGAGGGTTGTAACCTAAACATTATAATTTCTCTCATTTCCTTTGAATAGATGGTATGTTTAAAAAACAAAACACATTTTAAAAATTCAAACAGCCAGTTGAATAAGGTTTTCTTTGTTTCTGATGGAATATGAGGTTTTTTCTCCAACATGACACTAAAGAGTTGAAATGAGATGTGTAGATTCTTTACCGTGTTATTTGGGTATTATTAGGCACAAATATACCTATGTGTCTTAGACTATGTATGTCACAGTCACTTGGTATTCATTATCAGGTGCTTTCTTCCCATAAAAATAATTTTTTTTTCCTTTGAGACAGGGTCTCACTTTGTCGCCCAGGCTGGAGTACGGTGGCATGATCTTGGCTCACTGCAACCTCCACCTTCTGGGTTCCAGTGATTCTCCAGTCTCAGCCTCCCGAGTAGCTGGGACTACAGGCGTGTGCCACCACACCTGGCTAATTTTTGTATTTTTTTGTAGAGACAGGGTTTCACTATGTTGGCCAGGCTGGTCTTGAACTCCTGATGTCAAGTGATCCACCCGCCTTGGCCTCCCAGAACTCTGGGATTACAGGTGTGAGTTACTGCACCTGGCCAACAAAAAAAATACTTTTTTTTACATTTGAAATAAATGTCAGCTAAACTGATCAAAACGATGTGTGTAGTCTCACCACAGCCTTTCCTATCAGTGCTGTTCAGAATGATTATTGTAATAGAGATGGCAAGTGGTCCTTGCTTTGTCCACACCTCAACTCATAACCTCTGCTTCTTATATTGTCCACCCCTCTGTGAACTGCCCTCTGGGTGGGTGCCGAACACAAGGGCAACCAAACCATGAGCTGACCAGACCATTAGACCCTGCCCCTCCAAATGATCAAGGCTAGTTGAGTCCTTTATATTTCTCTTAAGAAACTGAGGCTGGGCACATGCCTGTAGTCCCAGCTGCTCAGGAGGGTGAGGCAGGAGAATCGCTTGAACCTGGGAGGTGGAGGTTGCAGTGAGCCGAGATAGCGCCACCACACTCCAGCCTGGGAGACACAGTGAGACTCCATCTTAGAAAAACAAACTGAGAAACAGCCAGATAGCACTGGGGATAGAGGCTAAAAGTTGTACAGAGAATTTCTGAAGTGAAGGAAGCTGGCAGTCGTGATGGGCCCTAGACAAGGTGAAGTGAAGAATCCATGAGTAAGCAGAGAGAATGAACCAGACAGGCAGACAGACCAAGAGATGTTGGGAAGAGAACTGGTCTCCAGGGCTGCCTTGGATTCTTCTAATTTTCTAGTTCTTAGACCATTTCCAGCTCCACTGCACATGTGCCCTGCAACAAATCTTCTACAACTGCAGGGACCCTGTGTGTAGCTCTCTTCTCCTTGCAGCTCAGAGCTGGACCAAAGCAGCTGTCCATCCTTTGCCTCTTTGCACTTTGGAGCCCAGTCCTGGTGGTACCAGATAATCCAGGTCTAGGAGACATTTGTTATGCTCTGAGCTTCTTTAGAGTCAGAGATTGTCTCTGATGGGAACCACATGAAAGAGTTGGGGACACAGTAGAATTACCTTCCACTGAAGTTCACCTTAAAAAGTAGATATCATGTTTTAAACACCCCCAGCTTCACCCATCTCCCTTTGGCTGAAGAAGATCAAACCTTTCTGGTTAATCAGAGCTAAACAAAGAAATGGCCTCTGCAACCTTCTCCTCAATGACCCTCATCCCCACACCAAGCCATCTCAGGACTGAAAGACCCACAAATGTAGGCCTCTGTGGAGAAACTAGTTTTCAGGTCTCTCACTGAAACCCAACCCCCAGCCTAGCCATGCAGCATGAGCTCATTCTGCCCCAACTGGGAGAATGAGAAAATGGTCTGTGAATTTCTCTTCCACTCTGTCAAAATAACAGAAAAAACCATGCTTCTGCAAAAAGGTTTTCTTTCAGCTTTTATTTGCACATATTCTGTATAATTATGGTCAGCAAGAGGGCATTTTCCATGGCCACACTGGCAGTATTTTCCACACAAAGGCTTATGCTGGCGGGCAGCCTGCCCTTGAGCTATTTACTTGTGTGGTGGATAGAAAACCATCAGACCTATGGCCAGTTAAACCCAAGCAAAATGTTTTCATTTGGACTTCTCCTGTAACTGGGCATATTATTTTAATTTTCCCTCCACCGCTTGTCCCCTTTCCCTAGGTAAAGTGATTCAATATGGTGGAACCACCTTTATGCAGCCAACTCTGTAGTATACCTTCCAGTTAAATGCCAATGTTCACATTTTAAAATGCTGCCTCCTAGCTTTCAAGATCTTAGGAGTTTCTTAGCCAACGTTACTCCTTGGAATTCCATCTCATTCTCTCTCTATCCAAGTAAGCCCTTTGCTTCTCTGGGCCTGCACACACCCAGCCCATTTCTTCCTCCAGGCCATTCTTCTTGCTGTGCTCTATCATCCCAGTCCTGAATGCCTGCCTCCTTCCTTTGGCTCCTCTGAATCCTGCCCACCATTCAACATCCAGTTGCGGCCCCCTTCTCGCTGACTGCTGAAGTTGTCCTGACTCTTCTTTCCTTCACTGAGCCATGAGGCTGTACTGGCTTCTCAGTTGCTGCATATTTTGTAATTAATGAGTCACTAGACAAGTTTATCAAAATGTTGACATTGGTTTCCGCATAAAACCACAACATAAATCAAGTCATTCATTTAGCAAGTATTTACTGAGCACCTAGTCTACAGTCAGCCCTGTAAGCAACATTCCACACCAGAAAACACAGGAATTCATGGGCGAGTTAGGCCTGCCTATCCTACAGGAATTTGAAGAGACTTTGAGAAAACAAGCTACAGGCATGAAAGATAATCCTAGAGCTGATGCCCAAAGGATGATGGTTCTTCAAGGCAACATGAGGTAGACAGAAAGGGGAAGAGGAACCAACACCATCCACTAGAATGGGACGGGGGTTGAGAGGCAGCTTCAGCTGACAAGTCAACTTTCCACTGCTTATAGGATGCATAGATGCAATAACGGATAGATGCACTCATGCTTGTAAATACAGATGAACCAAAAGATGAGTGGTCCAAAAGGCATCCATCCATCCACCATTAAAGAAACATTTACCCAACACATACTCTGCTCCATTCATAGGGGATACCCAGATAAGTCAGCCTTCAGGGAGACTGTAGTCTAGCCTGGCGGCATGGCAATTCAGTCATAGGGCAACCAACTGTGACTTTAAAAGTTCAAAGAGAAGTCATAATAGCTGCCATTTTTTAAATGTCTACAATATGTTAGGTACTTTTCAAACACTACTGCTACAGTCCCCACTCTGGATGCCAAAGCAAGTTTATAGGGAGATTGTGGGTTAATTTACATTTTTGAGGGAAATATCATGATGCTGAGTGTCTGTTAGACACTGTGCAAACTACCAGCTCAAGGTAGTTCACGGTTTCAACATTAGATCATACTGCATTCCTTTTGATGATGTCATATCTTTGTGGACCTATGAAAGTCACTATGTAACAGGAGACGAGGGAAGCAACGTTCAGTCAGATTCCAAGGTCTGAGAAGTCGTACAGTGCCCAGCAGGTGTCTGCATCCCATTAATAAGCAATCATTGCTACTTAAGAATAAAATCGGCCAGGCGCGGTGGCTCGTGCCTGTACTCCCAGCACTTTGGGAGGTCGAGGCAGGCAGATCACTTGAGGTCAGCGGATCGAGACCAGCCTGGCCAACATGCTGAAACCTCGTCTCTACCAAAAGTACAAAATCAGTCGGGCGCAGTGGCGCCTGCCCATAATCCCAGCTACTCGGGAGGCTGAGGCAGGAGAACTGCTTGAATCCTGGAGGCGGAGATTGCGGTGAGCCAAGATCGCACCACTGCACTCCAGCCTGGGCGACAGAGTGAGACTCCTTCTCAAAAAAAAAAAAATAAATAAAATCAAACCATTACTTTTTTCTTTCAATTTATATGGAATTACTTTGTCAGGACATAAATTCCTATTACGTAGTTTGGTTCTAACTTCTTGATAAATGAAACACATTTTCTTAAGGCCTAGAGACACTGTGAAAAATTACTGAGAAGCTAAAGACACTATGAACTGAGAAAGTTTGGGAGCCTTTGCATTATTGGTAATCCTCCCAGGTTACCCAATGTCACACTGGTAGTAAATTCTAGAGTTGGGGCTTGAACCCCAACTGTTCTAGTGGTCTCTGACATGCATTACTTTTGCTTATAATACTGATGGGAGCTCAGTGGGCTCATCAGGGGATGGATACATAGGGCGGTCTGGTGGGCACAGGTTGGAGAAATGAAGCAGGACTAACAGATTCATGAAACTGAAAGGCCTTGCTCTGACCTTGAAGGGCACACTGCATAGATACTATTCCCTTTTTGCTGAGTTTCCATGAGACCCTCCTCTGACGGGAGGAAGAGAAAACGACTCCTAAGAGGTGTGCAGCAAGCAGGCCTGATGAGTTTTTTTAGTGCCAGGTCACAAGAAGTGGAAGAATGGATGGGAGTATAGAGACCATGGCCAAGGTGTGAGAAATAGGGGCCTGGTCTGCACACATTTTGACGGGGGTCATGTAACTCTTATTGCAGGTGTTTGAAAACTTGAGTGGCTGCTGTCATAATAATGTCTCCAAATGACCAGGCTTCTGTCATTTCAGGTGGCAGAGTCCTACCAAATCTGTGAGAAGGGTGGAAGCAAGTTTCCCTGAGGGGGAAAAAAAAAAAAAAACCCTCTGGAATTGGGAAAAATTTAGGTCAACATCATTTGAACCTTGACCTGTTGCTCTTTTGTCCCCGGGTGGACATTTCCTTGACCTCCAGAAATTCCTCCATCTCAAAGGAAGACTTCTTGCCCCTCTCACTTTCAGAGGCCTCCAAAGTGGGCTGGGAAGAGATTTAAAGCAGGACCCTGGAAAGCATGATGAGCCTCTGGAGTGGAGAGAGGCTTCCCTGCAATGCAAAGATCTTCAAAGGCCAAGCCCAAGGCACTGCGATCCCCAGGAGGGCCCACTCCAAAACAGAGCAGTGGAGGGACAGCCTGCATGTCAAGAAGCCCGGACAGCAAGACCCCCTACTGTGGCAGCCAGCCTGCTTGTAGGAGTCCTGAGAAGCCTAATTCAATTACCCTTATCAGAATGCCTCTGAACTTAACAAAGCAGATAATGAGTTCCAGAGACAGATACTGCTTGGGGGGCCAAAATTATTTTGCTTCCCCAAATTGGAGGCTGAAATTTGAGATGTTTGAATAATGGAAAACATAATCCTTCCCTAGGCCCAACCTCCCAGTACCCACACCTGAGACACTTACCCTTTCAACCAAGGAGGCTGGGATTCAGCATCCACACCGTCTCCTCCTGAAGACACCTGGTCATGAACTTGACTTCTTTCCCCCACCATCTTTGTGTCATCGCTGGAAAAAAGCTGTGTACAGGATGGAAGTGGGAGGGGAAAGGGATTAACATTTATGGAGCCCTCCCCTCTATGTGTCAGGTGCATAACACGTAGCATTCATTTCAACCACAGAACACGTGTCATTACATTACAGAAGGCAATGGAGAACTGGAAAAGTTAACTTACTGCCTGAAAACCCATCCCCATCTCACCAGCAGCACCATCAGATTCAGACACATGTATTCAACTTTGCAACACACTATGCCTCACGGCCTCTCTGCTCAACCTCAGAAATCAAATAGAAACTCGCTCATTCTAAGATTCATAGCCATCCTCCAAGATACAGCATAGCAACCTCTCCTCTGTGAATGAGGAAACAGACTGAGAGGCTAACTTAACTCTCCCAAGGTCAGAGTATCCATTGGGATGTGCAGCCAAGTCAGTCGGCAGTTGAAACAAGGACTGTCTGTGCTATCTCACATCTGAATTGAATTGTTTCCTAGAGACTTCTCATAGCTCTCTAGACAGGGAATACATCTTCTCACCTTTCCCACTAAGAAAGGCCTCTGTCTGAGCCTCAGTGCTGGGTAGCCAGGATTTCTGCTGAATGATCAGGAGCTTTCCGTCTCCAGAGGTGAGTTCTCAGTTCCTGCTTACCTTAGAACTGTAGAATACATGATGTTACCACTGAAAAAGACCTCTCATATAGTTGGATCACACCCTTTACCTATTTATTTAAATGGATTGTTTTAATTATATAACGTTTGATATGTGCAGGATAATATGTATGCAAATTATAAAGCATAATAATAAAACCTGTGATCCCACCACTCAACCTTAGAACCTGACCATTACAATTGATGTCCCTCCTACTTCCCCCACAGAAATAGCCACTATCCTGGATTTTATGTGTATAGCCCCCCCACCAAGTGATTTTTATAGTTTTGCCAAATATGTTAGCATGGTCGATTGCATTATTGCTCTGAGTTCTTTAAATATCCTTCATTTGACATATAATTTGGCAGTTCCTCCCATTGGAAGTGAAATACATTTCTCTGCCCAAGATGTTAGATTTTCTTTGGTCCGTAGAATGTTGCAGGCTGTGACAGGCTGAAAATTCTGAGCCCAGGCCTTAAGAGGAATTACCTGTTTCCACGTTCCCCTCTTGTATTTCTGCCTCTGCCATGAGAAAAACATGCTTCAGGTCACTTGCTGCTCCAAGGACGATGAGAGACCTGTGGGGAAGATCTGGATCCAATCTGAAGTTAGAACTAAGCCCAGCTGAGCCCAGCCTAGGTTAACCAACTAGATTAGCCTAGATTAAGCCAATCCACAGACACCTGAGTAAGAATACATGAATGTTGTCAGCCACTGAATTTTGGAGTCATTTGTTAGGCAGCATTATTGTGGCAATGACTGACTGATATACTATGTATCCCTGAACAGCATATTGTTTACTTTTGCTTTTTTTTTTAGCTTTGAAAGATGGTAATTAATATTGCATGTCATTATCTAATATTTACTTTTCTTTCCCACTCAACATGATATGTCTGAGATCTATGCAGTAGAATATAATACAGCAGTGTAAATGAACTACAGCTGCAGCCCTCTCAGTTTAGAGATGAGGAAAAGCAAAAGACCCAGAGAGTTCATGAAGGGCTGAACTGGCTTGGAAGCCAAGTGTCATTCCTTCAGCAAATATTTATTGAACATAAACTGAGCACTCACCTCAGTGCTAAGAATATAAAGGGAAACTGGACACATAAGGTTCTTGTCCTCTTGAGTTATAGAGGTCACTTCATAGAAAGAATGCAAGGCCATATCTGTGCCCCTTATCATATCATTGCCAAAGTTTCCTTATTGCTTCTGCCCTGCCTGCTGTTTCCCCCATTCAGTTCGCCACCTCCTGTCCCTGGAGGCAATAATGTAATTAAGGCAATATGTGAGGAGAGCAGGCAGAAACTGGTGTGGATAGCTCTCCTTGGAGATCTGCTGGCAGACTGACTTCCAGGAAAAAGAGCCAAAGTACTTGGGAAATTCAGACCCAAAGATTGATCACTTTTGGAAGATAGGTTTATTTTTCTGCAGATGACACTTGTCTAGAGGGAACTGGCAGTTTTCTGGCTAGAGATGGCCCTGTAGTGAGCTTAGCAGTTCCATGGACTTAGTACCTGGGTGACCACCATCAGCAGTGGAGCATGTTTGGAAGATGGAGAACCAGTGAGGGATGTTTCATACTCTTGAGGAGTTTGCAGTCAAAGAGCAAAGCAGGATAAGCAAACAATGCATGTCCTCAAACCCCAGATAACAAACACAGAACATCATAGATAGAACCAGAGCTGAGGTAGATACACATGGATTCACCATATGCATATGATGCATATAATCTATGCATCCCTGCATAGATTAGCATGGATGTCAGGACATCCAGAGTGGTTGAAATGACTGGTCCATACTGTCACTCCATAGACAGGTGTCTATTGTTTCTCTAGAGCATTTCAGTAGTTCCCATGAGTTGCCATTTATTTCATGCTTTAGAAAAACACAGTAAGAATCCCTTCACATTGAAACTAGACTGAACACAACCGCATACTCCCTCAATGATTCAGAAGGTGTTCCAGGGTGTTGCAGGGCCTCAGGGACATCATTAGGAAAATAGGTTACCGTAGAAACTGAAGAAACAGCACCCTGGTAATATGAGGTTTCACGGTGATTGGGTCCTGGATAAAGAAGTTGTTTTCAGTAATGAGGGATTAATAGCTCCTACCAGATATGAAAATGGCAAAACCAAGAAGAGCACTTGGATGCTCCCTGCTTCAGTGCTCAGCTCCGGGGGAGGCTGACAACTGCTCCCCTCCACTCCCAGCACCGAAGCACCTAAAGCAAGTTCTTATTGCTGCAACTGCTCTGGTGGCCCCGCCTTCCTCTTCCACTCCAGCTCATAGGGTCAGAGTCAGGCATTTTTGCAAATTCTCTCCTGGATCTCATGGTCCGTTCTCTTCCGGTCAGGGATTGCACAGAGAGTAGCAGCTATGGGCCTTCCTTCCTTGAGATGAGGATTGTGTGGGCCTAGAAGGTCTAAGGTCAGGGGGAGTGCACCCTGTTGGGGGACAGAAGTGCCAAGGGCTGGCTTACCTATCTCCCCACCTATTTCCTACTTGAAAATTCCCTTTCTTCTCTCTCTCTCTCTCTCTGTGTGTGTGTGTGTGTGTGTGTGTGTGTGTGTGTGTGTGTTTTCATGCCAAAATAAATTATTATAAAGACATGGTTATATGTCAGGGACCACCCAGGACAGGAAAGCAAAGAGTGGCCTGCAGTGAAGTGGGGAGGCCAGATCTTCAGCACCCAGATCTCACACCTTGTGGATGACTGCCAGGCTGGAGGGCAGCAGAGTAGATTGGAAAGAACCAGAAGTTTCGAGGTCAAGTCCTGGTCCTACCACTTCCTAACGGCACCATCTTTGCAATGCAGGACTCCTCTCCTCCCCAGGCCTTGGTCGTCTCATCTGCAAACAGGGGCTGGGGAGACAGTAGCTTCTGACTGTCTCTTAGCTACAGATACTTTCCACATTCAGGAGCCTATGGAGAAACCAGATACTTCTAGAGATGTGACAACCAGGAAGGAAAAAAATGACACCAAAGTTGAGAAAATACCAAATGGCTCTTATGTTCTGTTTCATAAAACATGGTATATTTTCTCTCCTGTATTCATTGCTGTTATACATGTGTCTTAGTTTTATTCCTACAGTCAGATTACATGTTTCCTAGGAGAAAGAAAAAGTTTCATAGAACTATTGAATTATAGAGCTGGAGGATTTTCATTATTTAACATTACAAAATTATCCATTTTTTATTCTCCACATATTCAATTAGAATAAATATCTGTCAGTTTATGGTATCATTATAGCTATCTCATGTGTTTCTCTATCAATGTTGTCAGATAGGTTGTGTTTGTGTGACAAATTTACAGATAAGAAAACTGTTGAAAGACTTGTTAAGGTCCACATAACCAGTAAATGGTAGTGTTGGGACTTGAACCAAAGTCCTCTGACCCAAAACCTCTAGACTCTTTAGAAGTCCTTTGAATCTCTTCTATGTCTCATGCAGCATTCAACACAATGCAAAGTATATGGTAATAAACAATTATGGGTTGACTGACACCATGTAATTGTAAATTGCCCAGCTTAAAGGTTAGAACTGCAACACATGGCTGTGCATGATTTTTTCACTCCCAGGAATACCCTTGAGTCCCTGTGTATGCCCCATGCTGTAGGAGCCACGGCTTTGGCAGGACCCACCTGGACCTGCAAACAGGGCACTACAAACTGCCCAGCAAAGCCAGCCAGAGAAAAGCCCTCCATTCTGGCCACAGGAACTTCACCAGTGCATCAGCCTGAGCCCAGGGTGCCAGCTCTGTCCATGGGACACACAAAGGTGGTAACCCTGGCCAGGCCAAGCCCCATGGAGTCACTGAATTTAATTTGCCCATCATGAGACTAGAATAATATTGAAAAGCAAACACCTCATGCAGTTAAGATGGTCATCATAACCACCAAAAAAGACTGGACATGTGTCCATCCATCTACTGCAACAGCTGAACTTGGCAACACATTCGTATGCAACTCACTTGGTGCTAGGTACTTGGTTCTTCTGGGGACATCAGATCTGGATATGGTCACTTTGTTAGTGTAGCCTCTTCTGTGGACTATGTATGAGCGTTCCTCCTTCTATACTTCCCGCTAATTTGTCATCCTCACAGTAGCCCCTGTCTGGTTCCTCATCCACTAGCCCAGATCTCAGCTCTGAGCCATTTTATCCACCAGCATCATGCTTTCAGCTCCAGCTTCTCAATCACCACTTCCAACCGTCATCCGCTATTCACAAACTTCAAAGACTCCCTAATTCTTATGGTAACAGATTTGGAGCTGGCCTCCCCCTTAGAGCCCTGCTAAATGCCTCCTCCAGCCCCCTCACTCCCACCCCCATGCCCTAGCCTTCTCCTGTTTCTCTCGCACACACCTTCTGTCTTACTAGGCTGGGCTCCCCATTGTGGTGACAAATGGCAGAACTAGTGTGATCTCTCCGCCTCTTGTTCACATAGCTCTCCTCACCTGGAATGCCTTCTCTATACCCTAGGCCTATCCCAATCTCTCCATCCTCCAAGACCCTCTTTCCTGTTGGCATCCATCCCTCTCTTCTCTAAAACCTCCGCAACACGTAATCATATCCTGGACTGCTTTGTGTTAGACTGTTTCACAGCAATCACTATGTGAATAAATATGCTACTTAGTAAATAAATACCTCTCTTAGACCTGGGAACCAGGGTACCTGCACATTAAAAAGCTCTGCTCTGGCCCTCATCTGGCCCTACCCTTCCCAATGGGGTGACGATTCTGTGGGAACAAGTGAACATGCCCATCTTGAGCCTGCATCCTTTCCATTCCCACTTTTACACCATGCTCCTGATGCCCAGGACCCTGGAATTCCCTCCCAAAGAGCCTTGAGCCTATTTCAGGGCCCATGGAAGCCTCTTCCACAGTCTACCTTTCTGAGAACAAGGGGAGGCTGTATTCTGGGAGATGGGTTTGTGGCTGGAGCTTGGACACACGGGTTGGAGTGTCCCCATGCATATACACAGGCCTTGTGGTTGGAGGAGAAGTCAGACTGGGCCTCTGTGGGCTAGGGTCCTTCAGTTATCCGTTTGTCCACCTGCTGGAGGATGAAGTCAAGATAGAAAAAAAAGCAAAGGGAGATTCGGAGACAGACTGAGCATGGATGATGTTGTTGAACCTCTGGATTAAGCCTGTGCTTGGACATTTCAGTTAACCAAGCCAAACTATTTTCTTTCTTTGCTTAAATTCATTTAAGTTGTGTTTCTGTCACTTGTAACTAAAATTTGCTGATGGATATGACGATGATGATGACAGCAATGATGACAGCTGACGGTTATTGGACAACTTCTGCTTTGTCTGTGTTAGTTCATTTATTCCTCCAACTACTTCATGAGACAGTGGGTACTATTATCTCAGTCTTCCAGGTGAGGAAACAGAGCTCCAGAAAAGCTAAGTAACATACCCAAGGTCACCAAGTATTCAAACCCAAGTCTGTGTGGCTCCTAAGACTGTGCTAAGCTTATTTTTCTTGGTCCCCAACAGTGTGAGTTGGATCACATGAAAGGCAGGGGCCTTAGGTGGGTACAGGTAGCTACTATGGGACAACCAAGGCTCTGAAGGAGGAGGTAGTGGCCAGGGCCAAGGTCGGGGTGTACAGGATGCCACTTGTTTAACCAGACACCCATCAATCCTTGTCAAAGAAGAGAGGAGAAAATGATTCTTCTGCAAAATGCATTCTTCTGTACTTCTCCATCTCTACCCCTAGTCAAAGGCTACTCCAGGAAAGCTTTGGAAAGAAAGACAAAATTGTGAGTTCTGGTAGGATACCTTTTAATGTCCCTGCAGAGGTCAGTAGATTATGCTTTTCAGCGAATATTCACAGTAACTTATACTGTCATTGAGTTAAATCCCAATAATGAGCAGAGGCATATTAAGCACAGATGGTTCTTGATATGGTTTGACTCTGTGTTCCCACCCAAATCTCATCTCAAATTATAATCTTCACATGTTGGGGGAGTGCGCTGGTGGAAGGTGATTGAATCATCAGTGTGGATTTCCCCCTTGCTGTTCTCGTGATAGCATTCTCACGAGATCTGGTTGTTTGATAAGTGTATGGCTCTTCCCCTGCTCGCTCTCTCGCTTGCTTTCTCTCTCTCTCTCGCTCTCTCTCTCTCGCTCTCTCTCTCTCGCTCTCTCTCTCTCTCTCTCCTTCCCTCCCTCTCCCTGTCCCTCTCGCCCACTCTCCCTCTCCCTCCTCCCTCCCACTCTCCTCTCCCTCTTCCTCTCCTTCTCTCCTGCCACCATGTAAGATATGCTTTGCTTCCCCTTCATCTTCTGCCATGATTCTAAGTTTCCTGAGAACTCCCCAGCCATGCAGAACTGTGAGTCAATTAAACCTCTTTGTTTACAAGTTACCCAGTTGCAGGTAGTTCTTTATAGCAGTGTGAAGAAGGGCTAACACAGATCTTTAGGGTGACCAGGCCCAAATTTCCATCATCACCCAATAATCGGTACATCTAAGAAGTCCCAGACATGGTCCATATAGGAGCCCAGCTCACACTCAATGGGTGACTAGAATCACCCAACTTCAAGATGACATTTACAAGTGGAGGAGGAAAACCGCAAACATCAGAGGACTTTAGCTCATGAGTTTTTTATGACCACATACCTAGTTGTGACACTGATCACTGCATCTCTCCATTAGAGAGAGCCCAATAAGACTAAAAAGATGTACAAATGAGCACAAGAAGGTATATGTGGTGTGCAAGACAGCGGGACTATCATCAAAGTTTCATTGCTGCAAGCACAGGAGAGCTACACAAGACAAACTGCTCTGCTGCATGTGAGAAATGCTCTCATCCCATCGTCACTGCCATAAAATCTTTATGGAAAAGAGCCCAGACCTCCCCACTGTCAAGCACTCAGTGTCACTCACCAAACACTCATGAAGCACAGAGGGTCTTCCCATTCGCAGGTGTAGGTTTTCAGAATCTTCCAGGAAGGTCAACAGTTTGCAGGATAATCTCCATGGTGCCTCTTGAAAGGAAAGCTCATTGAAATTCAAGTCCAAATACATTTTATTCCCTATCTTTCTTTAGTAGGAAATATGAATCATAGTAGGCAAGTGCATTTTCTACTGAGCGTCACTGTTTCCAAAAATAACACCCACACATGAGCCTGAAACCTACCCCTTATTATGGGGAACTGTTACAATGGTTCCCTGGTTTGCTTATATACTCACTATTTTTTTTTTAATATTTAAGTTCTAGGGTACAGGTGCATAACATGCAAGTTTGTGACATATGTATACATGTGCCATGTTGGTGTGCTGCACCCATTAACTCATCATTTACATTAGGTATATCTCCTAATGCTATCCCTCCCCCCTCCCCTACCCCACCACAGGCCCCAGTGTGTGATGTTCCCCTTCCTGTGTCCAAGTGTTCTCATTGTTCAATTCTTACCTATGAGTGAGAACATGCGGTTTTGTCCTTGCGATAGTTTTCTGAGAATGATGGTTTCCAGCTTCATCCCTGTCACTACAAAGGACATGAACTCATCCTTTTTTTATGGCTGCATAGTATTCCATGGTGTATATGTGCCACATTTT
>NW_016824934.1:2186864-2198574 GCF_001698545.2 Rhinopithecus bieti | reverse complement strand
ACATATGTATACATGTGCCATGTTGGTGTGCTGCACCCATTAACTCATCATTTACATTAGGTATATCTCCTAATGCTATCCCTCCCCCCTCCCCCTACCCCACCACAGGCCCCAGTGTGTGATGTTCCCCTTCCTGTGTCCAAGTGTTCTCATTGTTCAATTCTTACCTATGAGTGAGAACATGCGGTTTTGTCCTTGCGATAGTTTTCTGAGAATGATGGTTTCCAGCTTCATCCCTGTCACTACAAAGGACATGAACTCATCCTTTTTTTATGGCTGCATAGTATTCCATGGTGTATATGTGCCACATTTTTTTAATCCAGTCTATCATTGATGGACATTTGGGTTGGTTCCAAGTCTTTGCTATTGTGAATAGTACCACAATAAACACGTGTGCATGTGTCTTTATAGCAGCATGATTTACAATCCTTTGGGTATATACCCAGTAATGGGATGGCTGGGTCAAATGGTATTTCTAGTTCTAGATCCTTGAGGAATCACCACACTGTCTTCCACAATGGTTGAACTAGTTTACAGTCTCTCCAACAGTGTAAAAGTGTTCCTATTTCTCCACATCCTCTCCAGCACCTATTGTTTCCTGACTTTTTAATGATCACCATTCTAACTGGTGTATACTCACCAATATTTTTTAGCAAAGGGTTAGAGAGGTGAATAGACTCTCATGGAAGTAACAGTGAAGTGGGGACATGAATGATACCCATGCATTTAATTACATTTCAATTAATAAATTACATTTGTAATAATGACATTTCAGCCAACACAAGGGGTTGCAGGAAATTTTCAGGGGTCATAAGAGCATGTAAAGGGGGACAGAGATTAACCCAGGCCTGGTAGTCAGGAATAAGGAAAGTTTCCCTGTGGAAATGCCATTTAGATGGAGAAATGAGTAGTAATTAAAGCAGCTAAAAAGGTGGGGAAGAACATTCAGCTGAGAACAACAGGCGCAAAGATGCTTGACGCCTCCTTCCTTCTTGAAACACTCTCTTCCATGGACTTCCACAACACCACAATTACTTCATTCCTTTTCTGGCTGGTGTTCTGTCTCCATCAAAAGCTCATATTCCTCTATGCAGCCTTTAAAGTTGACCAGTCTCAAGCCTTAGTCCTGAATCCTAGTCTTTCTCTATATTCTCCCCAGGCAATCTCCCACTCTTATGGCTGAACTACAATTGAGATATCCACAAATTCCAAGCTTATATCTCTCTCCCAGATCCCTCCTCTTTCTGACCACCGAAAATACATATCCCTGTCTGCTCCTCTTTGCCCTAAGTTAGGCAGAGACAGGGCCCTGTTTGGGGAGACTGCAGTTGTTGGTTCTGCTTATGAATGAGTGTTCAGTGTGCCTACATCTGGGGCTCAGTGTTGGGAAATCACCTGGTACTAAGCAACTAAGCCATATTTTCCTGTACTGGCTTTATCAGTGATAAAGCTGACAAGAAGATCTTCGTCCATATCAATCTGACATCATTGAATATCAACTTGAGCAGAGGAAAGGGACTGTCATTTATTGTACCTCCTCAACACCAACAAGTCATAAGAACAAGAAAGTGCGATTCCCATTTCCAACTCTGGTAAATCAGTGGGTGGTTGTGCCACTTGCTGAATAGACAACACTGAGGGAAGACCAGGCTTTGGTGGAGAAAGAGAAAGCAAAATTTTAGCCTGGGTTATGTCAAATGAGAGGTTCTTTTGAAACCTTCAAGTAGGAAATTCAGAGAAACTCAGAGGAGAGATCTGTGATAGAAATAAAAACTTGAGATTGACAGGAACCTCAATTATAGCTGAAGCTGTAGGAGTCAAAGAGATTGCCCGGGGAAAATGCAGAAAAAGAATAGATTTGGGACCAAAACTTGAGGCCCATCCACTGTTTTGTTTTGTCTTGCTAATATATTAAAATTTTATTGAGATATAATTTGCATACATAAAATTCATTTTTAAGTGTACAATTCAGTATTTTAATATATTCACAGGGTTACACAGCAATCACTGCTAATTCCAGAATATTTTTGTCACCTCAAAATGAATCACATAGCCATTAGCATTCATCCCGATTTCATCATCTTCCTAGCCTCTAACAACCACTAATTTACTTTGTGTATCTGTGGATTTGCTTAATCTAGACATTTCATATAAGTAGAATTGTACAATATGTGACTTCTTATGTCTGATTTCTTAGTATAATGATATTAAGATCCATCCATGTTGTAGCATGTGTTAGTACTTTGTTCCTTTTGATCACTAAATAATATTCCATTGTATAGCTATACCACATTTTGTTTATCCATTCATCAATTGATGGACATTCAGTTGTTTCATTTTATGGTTTTTATGAACAAGGCTGCTATAAACAATGATATACAAGCTTTTGTATGGACATAGGTCTTCAGTTTTCTTATATAGAAGTGGAATTGCTCCCTATGTTCAACTTTTTGAGGAGCTGCCAAACTGTTTTTCCAAAGCAGCAGCATTAATTTTACATTCCTACTAGCAATGTATGAGGTTTAAGTTCTGCATATCCTCATCAACACTTGTTATTGTCTGTTTTTTTATATTCATCCTAGTGGACATGAAGTGACATCTCAGTGCGGTTTTGACTTGCATTTCCCTAATAATGTGAGTATTTTCTCATGTGTTTTTGACCAATTATATATCTTATTTTGAGAAATGCTTATTCCAGTCTTTTGCCCATTTTAAAATTGGATTATTAGTCTTTTTATTGTAGCATTGTGTATACATTTTTTATTCTGAATACAAGTCCCTTGTGAAATGTATGATTTACAAAAATTTTCTCTCATTCTGTGGGTTATCTTTTCACTTTATTGATTATATTCTTTGAAGCACAAAAGTGTTTTATTTTGATGAAGTGCAATTTACATTTTTCTTAGTAACTTGTGCTTTTGGTGTCATGGCTAAGAAACCATTGCCTAATCTGAGGGCATGAAGATTCACATATACATTTTCTTCTAAAAGTTTTGTATTTATAACTCTCACGTGAAGGTCTCTGGTCCTTTTCAGTTAACTTTTGTACATAGAGAGATAAGGATCCAAGTTCACCCTTTTGCATGTGGATATCAGTTGTCTCAGCAACATTTGTTGAAATACTATTTCCCCATGTCAAAATCAATTGACCAAAATGTAAGAGTTTTTTTTTTTCTGAATTCTCAATTCTATTCCATTGATCTGTACATCTATTTTATGCCTATTCTATACAGTCTTGATCACTATAGCTTTGTGTTTTTAAAGTAGAAAGTGTGAGTCTTCCAAGTTTGTTCTTTTTCAGTATTGTTTTGGTTCCTCTGGGTCCCTTGAATTTCCACATGAATTTTATAATGAGCTTACTAATACCTACAAAAAAGCTGTCTGGAATTTTGGTAGGGATTGCCCTGAATCTGTAGATCAATTTGGGGAGTATTGATATCATAACAATATTTTACATATTCCAATCAAGGGTAATAGAACAACTTTTCATTTTTTAAAGTCTTCTTTAATTTCTTTCAGTGATGTTTTATCATTTTCAGTGAATATGTCTTGAACTTATTTTAAATTTATTTCTAAGTACTTTCTTCTTTTTGATGTCACTATAGATTAAATCATTGTCTTATTTTCTGATTGTTCTTGCTAGTTATAGACATACAATTAATTTTTGCTTGTTGATCTTGTATCGTGCAACTATTCTGAACACATTTATTATGCCCAGTTTTTGTGATTTTCTTAGGATTTACTATACGCAAGATGATTTCATGTGCAAATAGAGCTAGTTTTACTTTTCCATTCCAATCTGGATGCTTTTTATTTCTTTTTCTCACCTAATTACCACGAATTAGATACCCTGAATTAGATGTTGAATGGAAGTGCTGCGACTAGACATCCCCGTCTTGTTCTTGATCTTAAGGGGGAAATATCCTGTCTTTCACCCTTAAGTTGTTGTTAGGTGTGGGTTTTTCATAGACGGCTGCATTATTATACTGTATTATTAGAGTTTTTCATAGATGGCTGTATTATAATAGTTTTCTATTGCTTCTATAACTAATGATGATAAATTGGCTTAAAATGACATAAATTTATTATCTCCCAGTTCAATGGATTCAAAGTCCAACATGGTGTCACCAGGCTAGATTGGAGTGTGTTGTCAGGGATCTGCTCTTTTCTGGAGGCTCTAGGGCAGGTTCCATTTCCTTGCTTTGGTCAGGTTAAGTTCCCTTCTTTTCCTAGTTTATTGAGTGTTTTTAACATGAAAGAATGTTGAGTTTTGTTAAATGCTCTTTCTGTGCATCTCAAGATGAGATGACTGTGCGGTTTCTAGTCTGTCAGCATTTAAAGACTGGGCAGAGGGAAATGGGCCTGCAAAAAAAACACAGGAGCAGCCAAGAATCGGAGGGAGAAAAAGTGAGTGTGGTGTTATTGAAGTCAAGAGAAGAAAGGGTTTCAAAAAGGAGGAAGTGATCAAAGGCGTCAAGACTGGTGAGAGGTGAGATGGAAACTGGAAAATGTTCATTTTGTTTGGTTTTGTGGAGGTTGTTTGTGACCTTGGTGATAGCTACTATAGTGGGATGATATGAGGTGAAGACCTTTGGGAGTGCAATGACATTACCTAAATTTCGGGCAGTCTGGGGTAAAAGCTAGAGGACAGTGATTACATTGGAGAGGTTAATATCAGGAGAAGTTAATGGGCCTTTGTATAGCGGATTTTTGACACATTTTGGTTGAATCAGAGAGGACTAGAATCATGTCCTCAGTGTCTGAGATACTGGTATAAGATTCTTAGCTTTTTCTAAAATCAAGAAAGGACATCTCCATGACTCAACTTCAGGAACCAACTCCCAACCTTTGAGAAGGCATAGTGAACTCTTGCCTACTTCGCCCTGTGAATGATACTGAGTGGGGTGTAGGAGGTTGCCCCATCTTGGTAACACACCAAGGCTTGGCCTCCACAGTTGAAGATGGGATGAAATCTACATATGGTATCTAGTCTTTTAATGACTCTTTAAAATTGAAGTTTTGGGGAGGGGCAGGGGAAGCAGAAATTCCTGGCCTTAGGGAGAGACACTTCCCATCAGCTGCAATGTCATCTTCCACAGTGAGAAGAAGCCAGCTCCACCCCCAGTTCTCCAGTCGCAGCCTTTTTGCTGCACTCCTGGATGAGGCCTCTCAAGTGACAGGACCCAGGAGACCCCAGCGCCCTGGTGCAATGCTCATTTCCTTCTACCTGGCAGTCTCATTCCATTGAACGCTTCCCCGGGATATTTATGTGGAAAGCAAAGAAAATACTCCAGGGTCGTTTTTAATAAGTGCCAATCCCTCCTAGGCTCTTTGCAGCCATAAACATTTACGTCTAATATCCCAAAGAAAATGTTGATGCAGTCTGATGTGGGGGCGACAGCACACAGATTAGTCTAAACAAAAACACAAGGGTGACAGTTAACTTTTTTCTGCATGAAGCTGCATTCACTCATTTTTGACATAAAAGTGCAATTTGCATATTCTTTCAAGTCTGTTTAGCTGCAAACACATGTGTGTTTGGGGCACAGAAATTTAAAATTTGTAAATTATTCAGAAACTACTGCCAAATTGTAATCAAGTGGTAGGAAAAACATTCTACACTGAATAGTTGTAAGTACAGAGGGGAGTCTTCTCAGGCTTGAGAAACATTTTTAAATATACTGGTGCTTAATCAACTCAGAGAAAACAGGGGGAGAAATGTTTACTTTCTTAGCAACAATTTAATACAGATGTTAGGCTAGGCAGGTTTTTTCTGTTTATTGAACATTGCAGAATGAAATGATTTTAGTATTGTGACATTAAATAAATAATGTGCCTTCCAACAGAAAACTAAACATTGTGACTAATCCAAGGTAGCAATTGCTAATGCGTCTCTCAAAACCATTATAAACCCAGAACCATAATTACTAGGAAACAATCCAATGTAATTTAATGTGTGTAATTTAATGTGTGTATACTATACCTTGCTGATTGTAACACTGACTGTGTATTGGTTACATCCCATCTTTGATGTTTAGCCGTCTGTCCATCTCCTCTTTTACTTTGTGCATTTAGCAAGTATTGTTCTAAAGTTCTACTTTCTGCAAAGCACTGCACTGGGACCCTTGGGGTCTAGGGAAATTATAGAGAGAGACGATCATGTACACGGGTGAGTGAGTAAACTATTATGGGAGTAGAGGGCTGATAGACATTGGCAGGACTGTTGAGTGCAGACACAGAGTGGGAGCACCTGTCACAATGTAGATGGGGGGCAATGGGTAGAGAGGTCAGAGCAGGTAGATGGTGGATTGAAGCTGCGTGACAATTATAACATAACTTCCAGGACCATAACTGTACAATGCATGCATAAAGATTGCTACAACCAAATTTAGTTTTTTTAAAAAGTCAAAATCTAACCTGGCACGGTGGCTCACATCTGTAATCCCAGCACTTTGGGAGGCCGAGACGAGTAGATCACCTGAGGTCAGGAGTTCGAGACCAGACTAGCCAATATGGTGAAACCATCTCTACTAAAGAAAAACACAAAAATTTAGCTGGGCATGCTGATGGGTGCCTGTAATCCCAGCTACTCGGGAGGCTGAGGTAGGAGAATCACTTGAACCCAGGAGGCAGAGGTTGCAGTGAGCCGAGACTGCACCATTGTACTCCAGCCTGGGTAACAAGAGCAAAACTCCATCTCAAAAACAAAAAAGTCAAATTCTGTCCAATCTACTTTTTCTAATTCTCTGTTTGACTATTACCAGGGGTAACCTCTGAGAAATAGGGTAGACACGGCAGGTGGAGGCAAAGAGATTGTTGCACAATCTTTGAAAACAGTTTATTATAGCTGGGAACATTCCTTTAATGGAATCAAGTTGTAAATGGGAAACCAGATTATCTGAACAGCATATAGAAAATAGCAAATAAGGCCGGGTGCAGTGGCTCACGCCTGTAATCCCAGCACTTTGGGAGGCCGAGGCAGGCAGATCACAAGGTCAGGAGATTGAGACCATCCTGGCTAACACAGTGAAACCCTGTCTCTACTAAAAATACAAAAAAAAATTAGTTGGGCATGGTGGCGGGTGCCTGTGGTCCCAGCTACTCAGGAGGCTGAGGCAGGAGAATGACGTGAACCCGGGAGGCAGAGCTTGCAGTGAGCCGAGATTGTGCCACTGCACTCCAGCCTGGGTGACAGAGCAAGACTCCGTCTCAAAAAAAAAAAAAAAAAAAAAAAAAAAATACAAATAAATTCTAAGTCCAATAGGGTGAGTTATCAAAGAGAACTGAAGATTGGGGCTAAGCTCTCTCATCCACTCATTCATTCTTTTCATTTATTCATGCATTCACTCATTCAAGGAACGTCCGTGGAACACCTAATTGGCAAAGTGCAACTTAGAAGACAGAGATCCTACCCTTATCTTGTGTGTTTATGTAGATAAATACAGGGAAAATTTCTGTTTAAAAAGTCCTGACACATAAAGAGGCAAAGTTTGATAGAAGCAAAGTTTGTTCTAAGACTTCTGCATTCAAGCTCTTGAGCATTTTGTGGTAACTCCAAAAGAATTTTCCTTCAGGCAAAGTTATTGGTTTTTGGGGGGTTTTTTTGGTTTTTTTGTTTGTGTGTGTGTGTTTGTTTTTTGCATTTGCTATGAAGGTGATTCACCATGTGGTTGTTAATATACATATTTACTATGTATGTACATTACATACATTTTTGTGTGTAAACATTTTCTATCAACAGGGACATTCAGTGAGAAATCATATTCAGATCATTGCTTCAATTAAATTATCCAATATTCTTTCCAAAGAAGCCTTCCTTGTCCTGGCACTTTTTATGGCCATTTTACATATGACTTCAATTAGGATCATCAGTCTACAGAGAGAATATTTGGAAGTCCTTTTAAAGAAAATAAGAGACCATAAAAGGTAGAAAGGAAAAAGTAAAACTGTCTTTATTTGCAGATGCCCTAATTTTGTACGTAGAAATTCCAAAAAATCTATAAAAAAACTATTAGAACTAATAAGTACATTAATACAAACTCAATCTATAAAATTGCATTTCTATAAAATAGCCACAAACAATTGGCAAAAAAAAATTTTAAAGGTCTATGCCATTACAATGGATTTAAAAAATATAAAATAGGCCGGGCCCAGAGGCTCATGCCTGTCATCCCAGCACTTTGGGAGGTCAAGGCAGGATGAACACACTTGAGGCCAGGAGTTCAAGACCAGCCTGAGTAGCATAGTGAAACTCTGTCTACAAAAATAAAATAAAATAAAAAAATAGCTGGGTATGGCGGTAGTCCCAGCTACTTGGGAGATTGAGGTGAGAGAATGGCTTGAGCTGAGGAGTTCAAGGCTACAGCAAGCTATGGTTATAGTGCACTCTAGACTGGGTGACAGAGTGAGACCCTGTCTCTAAATATATACATAATATTCATGTATATATTTGTAAAAATACATGAATATTATGTGTATATTTATAAAAACATACATTTGTGAAATACTTGGGAATAAAGTTAACAAAATATGTGCAAGACGTATATTGAAAAAACAACAATAACAGCAAAATTACTGGGGGAAATTTAAAAAGAGTTAAATGAGAGACACACATGTTCACAGATTAGATGACTCAATATCATTAAGACATTAATTCTTCCTGAACTGATATATAAGGTCAATGAAATCACAATCAAAATCCCAGAAAGTTTATGGTTGTAGAAATTGACAAGCTGGTTCTGAATTTTACGGGGAAATGCAAGAGACCTAGAATTGATAAGACAGCCTTGAAGAACAAAATTGGAGAATTGACAGTACAAAATGTTGAGTCTTACAAAAATGATAAAGCTGTGGTAACTAAGAAAGCATAGTATTGGCCGGGCGCGGTGGCTCAAGCCTGTAATCCCAGCACTTCGGGAGGCCGAGACGGGTGGATCACGAGGTCAGGAGATCAAGACTATCCTGGCTAACACCGTGAAACCCCGTCTCTACTAAAAAATACAAAAAACTAGCTGGGCGAGGTGGCGGGCACCTGTAGTCCCAGCTACTCGGGAGGCTGAGGCAGGAGAATGGCGTAAACCCGGGAGGCGGAGCTTGCAGTGAGCTGAGATCCGGCCACTGCACTCCAGCCTGGGCGATAGAGCGAGACTCCGTCTCAAAAAAAAAAAAAAAAAAAAAAAAAAAAAAAAAAAAAAAAAAGAAAGAAAGCATAGTATTGATGAAGGGATGGATAAGTAGATCAGTGTTACAAAATAGACTCACATATATGCTCACCTGATTCACAAAGACAATACCAATGTAATTCAGTGGAAGAAAGAATTATTTTCTCAAAAGCTAGTGCTGAAACTTGAGATATCTACATAGGGAAAAAAAAAAAAAAAAAACTAAGCATGAACCCCTACCTCCTACAATGCACAGAAATTAATGTGAGATGGACCATAGACTTAAATATGAAAGATAAGACAACGAAGTTTCCAGAGGCAAACGTAAGAGAATAGCTTCAATACCTTGGAGGAAGCCAAGATTTCTTAGGACACAATAAATCAGTAGCCCTAAATTTAAAAAGCAAAAAATCTGATTAATTGAACTTCACTAAAATTGAAGACTTCTGTTCATCATCAGAAATAATTAAGAGAATAAAAAAGCAAGTATGAGACAAATATCTTTGTACAGATAAGACAAAGGGCTCATATCTGAAATATATGAACAACTCCTACAAATCAATGAGAAGACAAACCAATTTTAAAATGTGTAAAATATTTCACTTAAAAGAGAGAATATCCAAATGGCTAACAAGCATGTGAAAAAATACTGCACATTATACTACTTATCAAGTAAAGGCAAACTAAAGCCATAATGAGATGCCACTACACACCCACCAGAATGACTAAAATTTAAAAGCCTGACACTACCGAATGCTAGTGAGGGTAGGAAGTAACTGGACCTTTCAAACATTGACGGTGGGGATGTAAAATGTCACAACTACTTTTGAATATCATTTGGTAGCATCTATTAAAGTCAACAAGTGCATACCCTGTGACCTAGCAAATTCACATGCAGTTGTTCACCCAACAGCAAACCGCACATATGGGCACACACAAAATAACATGTACAAGAGTGTTCATAGTAGCTTTATTTGTAATAGCAAAAAACTAGAAGCAACCCACAGACCTATCAACAGGAGAATGAATACATCATCAATCATGGAATATAGGTGTGTATACGTAAATATTTGCATGCATGTGTACACACAAATACATACACACATATGCACCCACAAGCATACAATAGAATACTACAAAACAATAAAAGGTACAAAGTACTGATAAGTGCAACAAAATGAGTGAACCTTAAGATATTATATTAAATGGAAGAATCCAAACACTAAAGTGCATACTGCATGATTTGATTGATATTAAGGTCATAAGCAGGCTAACCTATTCCCTGTTGATAGAAATACACACTAGTTACCTCAGGTGTTGGTATGGGTGAAAGTGGAACATGAGAGGGGTTTTTGGGGTTCTGGAAAGAGCCATATCTTGACCTGATTATACAGATGCAAAAATCCACCAAGATGAACACATAAGATCAGTACCCTTGCACAGTTTACTGTATGTTATGCCTCAGTAAAAATAGTTAAACAGACCGGGCATGGTGGCTCACACCTGTAAGTCCAGGACTTTGGGAGGCCGAGGCAGGTGGATTGCCTGAGGTCAGGAGTTCGAGACCAGTCTGGCCAACATGGTGAAATCCCATCTCTACTAAAAATACAAAAAAATTAGCCGGTCGTAGTGGCAGGTGCCTGTAATCCCAGCTCCTTGGGAGGCTGAGTCAGGGCAATTGCATGAACCAGGGAGACGGAGGTTGCAGTGATCTGAGATTACACCATTGCACTCCAGCCTGGGTGACAGAGCAAGGCTCCATCTCAAAAAAACAAAACAAAACAGTCAAATAAAAATAAAGAAAAAGAATTTTAATGCATTACCATGTTAGTGAATTTTAAAAGAAAAACCTTTTTAATACTCTATTCATTAAATACAAGGTCAAGACAAGAAAACCTATATATATGATAAAGAGATCTTGTTCAGCAAAACAGTTACTGAAGAGGGACAGAGGAATACCCTTATGAAAAAATGGACAGAACCTGCACGAAGAAAACTGCAAAACTTTATTGAGAGACATTCATGCCTTGAATAAATGAAAAAGCATGTCATGTTTCTGGGTGGGAAAATCTAAAACCACTTAAATATCAATTCTTCCCTCAAGTAATACAACATCTTTAACATTATCCCAAATAAAATCCAAACAGAAAATGTTTTAACTTGACAAAATTATCCTATAGTTCATCTAAGTAGAATAGCCAAGATGTCTGGAATAGGGGTGATAATACAGTCTTTTACCTGCAGACACTAAGACTGAATGAAATAATGTAAAGCTGAAATAATGTTAAGACTGTACTACTGATGCAAAAACAGACAAGCATGGTGACAGAGCAGAAATACAGCAATGCACCCAAATGTTTGTAATCAGTGGAGGAAGACTAGGTTATTTAACAAATGAGTGCAATGAGCCAATCATTTGTAAAATAAAGTTAGAAACTTACCTGTTAGCTTAAAACAAAATAAATTCAGCAGGGATGCATTATTTACATTTATTTATTTATTTATTTATTTATTTATTTATTTATTTATTTTGAGACGGAGTCTCGCTC
>NW_016824934.1:2117894-2185440 GCF_001698545.2 Rhinopithecus bieti | reverse complement strand
TCACTCGCCATCAGAGAAATGCAAATCAAAACCACAATGAGATACCATCTCACACCAGTTAGAATGGCAATCATTAAGAAGTCAGGAAACAACAGGTGTTGGAGAGGATGTGGAGAAATAGGAACACTTTTACACTGTTGGTGGGATTGTAAACTAGTTCAACCATTATGGAAAACAGTATGGCAATTCCTCAAGGATCTAGAACTAGATGTACCATATGACCCAGCCATCCCACTACTGGGTATATACCCAAAGGATTATAAATTATTCTACTACAAAGACACATGCACATGTATGTTTATTGCAGCACTATTCACAATAGCAAAGACTTGGAATCAACCAAATGTCCATCTGTGACAGACTGGATTAAGAAAATGTGGCACATATACACCATGGAATACTATGCAGCCATAAAAAAGGATGAGTTTGCGTCCTATTTACATTTTTTAAACAAAGCTGCCAATATCATAGACTGAACTGCTGCAGGAAGCTCCCAGA
The DNA here is from genome assembly GCF_001698545.2 of Rhinopithecus bieti. NCBI lineage: Eukaryota > Metazoa > Chordata > Mammalia > Primates > Cercopithecidae > Rhinopithecus > Rhinopithecus bieti. Next base: position 2,184,942 of record NW_016824934.1, on the reverse strand, counting down.
TTCCCTACCCTACCTCCAAACACATGGAAGTTATGCTTTAATATATATATTTAAAAGCCGGGCTCTATGGCTCATGCCTATAATCCCAGCACTTTGGGAGACTGAGGCAGGCAGATTGATTGAGCCCTGGGGTTCAAAACTAGCCTGGGAAACGTGGCAAAACCCCATCTCCACTAAAAATACAAAAATTAGCTGGGTGTGGTAGCGTGTGCTTGTAGTTTCAACTACTCAGAAAGCTGAGGTGGAGGGATCGCTTGAGCCTGGGGAGATCGAGGCTGCAGTGAGCCATGATTTATATATAAATGTGTGTGTATATATACACACATACATATATATAGTATATATGTATATGTGTATACATATACATATAGTATATGTATGTGTGTATATATACGTATATGTGTATACATACGTATGTATACATACATACACTATATATGTATATATAATTATGTAAATATTATATATTTATTTCTTTATTTAAAATAATTCCTATTCAGCCTATCTCAAAATATGCAAAAGAAATCCACAAGTACCAGAAAGTAGAAAAGAAAGCTAACACCAGAGCAGTAAAAGGCAACTAAAAACCAAATTGACCATGAAGTTAGAACCAGATAGGTGCTCAAAGCACTGAGGTTTTAATTTAAGTGCTTAACTTCTTTGCATGTATGGAATTATTGATAAATAATTATCTTAGATTACATCTACTGTCATGTTATTTGTTTCCTATTTATTTCCCCTGTTTTTGTTCATTTTTTCTTCTTTTCTTTCTTTGGGTTATTTCTTAGTATTTTATTTTATCTCCTTCATTGGATTTTTAGTTGTGCCTCTTTTTTGTCTGTAACTCTTACTCTAGAGATTGCAATATGCAACTTTAGTTTTTTACAGACTACAATTTATTAATACTATGCTACTTCACATGTAATAAAAACTGTACAACAATATACTTCCTTTAGCTCCTTCTGTACTTTGTAGTGTTATGATTACATATTTTACTTTACATATGTTATAAACCCCATGGTATATTGTTATCATTCATTTGCTTTAAATTGTCAGTTGCACATTCAGAAAATTAAGGAAAGAGAAAAAAGCCTTTTCTATTTATCCCCATGCTTACTATTTCTGGAACTCTTTGTTTCTTCCTGGTCATATGTGTTTCTATCTGGTATAGTGTCCCTTAGGTTTGAGGAACTCCCTTTAGCACTTCTTGTAGTGAAGGTCTACTGGCTGTAAATTCTCTCAATGTTTGCTTATCTGAAAATGTCTTTATTTCACCTTGTTGTTTTTTTTTTGTTGTTTTTTTTTTTTTTTTTTTTTTTTGAGACAAAGTCTCACTCTGTTACCCAGGCTGGAGTGCAGTGGCACAATCTCAGCTCACTGCAAACTCCGCCTCCCGGGTTCAAGCAATTCTCATGCTTCAGCCTCCTGAGAAGCTGAGATTACAGGTGTGTGACACCACACTGGTAAATTTTTGTATTTTTTTGTAGCGATGAGGTTTCACCATATTGACCAGGCTGGTCTCAAACTCCTGACCTCAGGTCATCTGCCCACCTCAACCTCTCAAAGTGCTGGAATTACAGCTGTGAGCCACTGCGCCTGGCCTTCTTAATTTTTTAAGGATATATCACTTCACTGGCTCTAAGATTTAGGGTTGAAGGTTTTTTTCTTTCAGCACTTTAGAGATGTTTTTCCAATGTCTTCTGGCTTCTTTTGTTTCTAATATTAAAACCAACAGCAATACAAATACTTGTTACCTTGTATATAATTTTTATTTTTTCCCTCTGGCTTCTTTTAATATTTTCTTCATATCTTTTTGAACAATTTGACCACGATGTGCCTAGGTGTCTGTATTTATCCCATTTGGGATTTGTCAAACTTCTTGGATCTGTGTGTTGATGTTTTTCATCAAATTTAAGAAATATTCAGCCATCCTTTTTGCTTTCATTTTATTTCTGTCATGTTCTGTCTTCTGTGACTTCAATTACATATGTCAGCTACTTGATATTATTCCACATGTCACTGACAGTTTGTTCATTTAAAAACATATTTTTGTTTTCATTCTGCTTCAGTTTGAATAATTTATTTTGCCCTATCTCCACATTCACAGATCCTTCATTTGGAATACCCCAATGTCCCAGCTGCTATGAATCCCATCCGAAGACATGATTTCAGATATTGTATTTTTCAATTCTAGAATTTTCGCCGGGTTTTATAGTAGTGCTTCCATTTCTCTTCTGAAATACTCCCATATAATTCTTTACTCATTCTGTCCATCTTTTTCTATACATTCTCTAACACATTCCTAACAGTTATCCTTGTCTGATTCCAAGTTGCAGAGCATTCATTCTACAAATTGCTCAACAGTACTCTTCAAAGTGTCAAGACTTTCCAGGTGTGGTGGCTCACGCCTGTAATCCTGGCCCTTTGGGAGACCGAGACAGGCAGATCACTTGAGGTCAGGAGTCCGAGACCAGCCTGGCCAACATATTGAAACCCCATCTTTACTGAAAAATACAAAAATTAGTCCACCTGGCAGCGCCCACCTGTAATCCCAACTACTCAGGATGCTGAGGCACGAGAATCGCTTGAACCCCGGAGGCGGAGGTTGCAGTGAGCCGAGATTGCGCCGCTGCACTCCAATCTGGGCGACAGAGTGAGACTTTGTCTCAAAAAGAAAAAAAATAAAAGTGTCAAGGCCATGAAAAGAAAAAAAGACTGAGGAACTAACCCAGATTGGAAGATACTAGGGAGACATGACAATGGAATTCTGAGTGGGAATTCGAAGTGGGATTCTGATCCCTCTTCATTCCCTGCTGTATATACCCACAGCCGCAGCTAGGAATACACTGGCCCCAAACACACAACCTCAGGCTAGTAGGCCACTGTCCCCACCCACTCACCTGTGGCTGGCATGGTCACTTCACCAACAGTGCCCCTGGTTATGGGCTTTGCCCACTGCTCTAAATCTGGTGAATTCCCTACAGTCCTCTCAGAGAAGCTGCTAGTATTCCTAACTTGCCCAGGCCTGGCAAACTTCACATCAGCTAAGTTGGGGAGAGGAGCAGCCTCATGCTAAGACGTTACAGATTCCCATTGTCCGTACCCAGAGTTCAGCAGTTTTTCAAGCATAAAAGCTTCTCAGGTGGTCTGCCTTTGATCAGTTTCCAAAATACTGAAACATTTTTATCTATTTTGTCTGACTTAATAGTTGGTTTTATGGGAAGAGAGGTTGCCAGTTTCCTCATTAGGCCACAGCCAGAAGTCCTGCATGAATATTTGTCAAAGAATAACTGGAGAGAGAGAAATGTATTAATAAAGTTAGTCTATTAGCAATATTATCATAGATGAGTGAAGGACAGATCATTTGCAATTAATGCACATAAAGATGCCAATCTTGCTTGGGACGAAGATAGAAGTTTGTTAAGTTAAATAAGCATATTAAAAATGTAAGAGCAATCACTTAAAAAATAGAAATAGAATATACAATTTCAAACTAATTAAGGAAACCAAGGGAGAAATAAAGAAAACTCAATAGATCCATTAGAGGACTAAAAGATGGAAAGAAAAGCAAGAAGTATTGTAAATTAAAAACGCAAAATTATGTATCGGGACAAAAGTCCCATTGTGTCAGTAAATGTAAAAGTGAAAGTAAAAGTAAATGAATTAAGCTTTCTTTTTATGATAGAGTATTCAGATGAATAAAAAGCCAAAATCTAGATACACATTGATTACAAGGTGTAAATCTAAAAAATAAAGACACAGAAATATTAAAATTAAGGAATATAAGAACTACATACTATGCAAATATTAACCAAAAAAGAACTGGTATAGCAATATTAATAAGAATTACTTAACTATAAAGAAAGCAATCCTGTGAGGAAGCATAGCTATTATATTGCTTTCAAGGGATTGTAAATTGCTACAAACTCTGGGAAGTAATTTGTTAATATGCACCAAAGGCCTTAAAATAGGGTTTTTTAAATTATGAAATTCCATTTCTTGGAATTTATCCTGAAGAAATAGTCATATGATGAGCAAAAATACATATAAAATGATGTGCCATACATAGTAATTGTTAAAGCAAAGGGTTTTGGAGTCTAGGCTTAAATCTCTGCACCACACTTTTCTGATTGATGACATTGGCATAATAGTTATACCTATTTCATAGGGGTATTATAAATATTAGATATGGAAATATACATAGCACATGTAAAAGAGTAGCTGGCACATAATGATAAAAGCTAATGCTTACACGATGTTTAATATATTCAAGTTCTAAGGCATTGTTCTAAGAGAGCTAGACCTTTATACTCGTTTAATTTAATGAGTGTAATATATGAGTGTAATGATTTAATTGGAATAGAATCTCTTCTGAGATTGTACTAGTAGGTGCTATTGTTATTATCTTCATTTTAGGGATTAGGAAACGGAGGCACCAAGAGGTTAGTTAACTTGCCCAAGATTATACATCTAGTTAGTGGTTGGGTCAGGATTTGAACCCAGGGAGTTTAGCTCCTAAGTCTGTGCTTTTAACACCGTGCTACTATTAATAAGCTGCAACACTGAAAAGAATACAAATGGGGATTTGGATAAACATTTGATTCATAAAATATAACACTGTACATCCATCTTAAATGCCAGTATAGAAGTAGAGAAAAAGAGCTACATTGTACTGGATACTACACTATGTGACAGACACTATTGTAAGCATTTTACGTAGATTATCTCCATTGATCCTTATAACAACTTTGAAAGGAACTATTATTATTTCCTTCCAGATGAGGAACCTGGGGCACAGAGTTTGGGTAACCTGCCCATTATCTCACAGTTGCCCTGGCACAGGCAGGACTAGTACCTTGCTATCTGGCTCTCCCCCTTTCTTAACACCACACCAGTGTTATGTAGACAATGATCACAAACTCCCCAGCTTGCGTTCCTCAGCCTGTCCCACCCTCACTTCGCACTGCAGTGATGCCCAGGTTACAATTTTTCCGAGGGAAAAGCCGGGGAATAATTCTTATAGTTTCCCTCTTTTTCTCATCTCCAAGCTTGGATCCATAATTGAGTTTTGTCTGCCTCCAAATTTATCTCAAATCTACCCACACTTTTCCACGTTCCCGAGCACCACCCCCCATTCCAGCCATGTCATCTCAGTGACAATTGCAGTAACCTCTCTACAGATCTGATTTACCCGCTTGTCTGCTCAAGTCTACTCTTAACCAGCTGCCAGGAAGATCCTTTAAAAATGTAAAGAAGTTTTTAAAAAATCATTTTATTCCCCTGCTTAAAGTCATTGAAAATTTTTGCGTCGCAGTTTGCATGCGTTCTACACATGCCTTCACACCTCCTGCAAGTTACCCCACAACCTGCTGCATTTGTCCAAAGCTTCTTTCTGGGCTCACTTCACCTCAAACTCTCTTCCAGTTCCAAGGCCCTCCATGCTCTCCCCTACCTGGATGGCTCCTCCCAATACAGTTCACAGAGCTGATTCCTTCTGATCCTCAAATACCTGTCGAGATGTCACCTCCTCAGAAAAACCATCTCTGACCACCTAGTCTAAAGCAGTCATCCATTAGCTCCAATGTTCTCCCTTAGACATTCCCCCACTCTTTTTCCTCCTAACACCTCATTGTTTCAGCCAACAAGTATTTCTTGAGCATCTACTATGTGTCAGGCATTATTCTAGGTGCAGAGAATACAGCAGTAAACAAAACAAGGCTTACCAGAGCTTGTCATTTTATTTTTATTTACTCCTTTATGCAGTGGGATCAGTCACTTAGATATTAATTTTTGCTTTATTCCCATGGATACAGAAACCCCATGAAGGAAAATGTAATTTCCCCTCTCCCAATTCTCAAAGCAGCTGAACCTTTGTGGTCTAACCAGTCTAGGCTCTTTGGGAGAGTCATATCTCCCAGGTATTGGTGAGTTTCTGGGGAAGGGGCTAGCACTGGGCAAGGGAAGGAAGGAGTAGAAGCTGGTGTTTTTAAAAAGAATACTGTACCAGGAAACTGAGTAAACTCCTGGGTGCAGAATTCAGTGGGAGCAGGGATTTCCTCTGAGAGTGCAAAGCAGATGTCTCCACGGTGGGAACCCACCTGGGGGCTGATAGAACAGAAGAGGGCTTTGAGCAAGCGTTCTCCAGCCCCCCAGGGAGCAGGTCCACCAAGGACAACCCCAGAAACTGTGACAGCTGTGGGCTGAGGATGTGAGAGCTGCCTCCTGTTTTCTGGCCACAAAACCCTAGGATTTTGGTACAATCCGTGGGAAAGGAAACGACCCTGGCAGCTAATGTTGAAGTTAGTGCAGACTTTGGCAAGGGTAGAGCTGAGATCCAGATTTGATGGGATTTAGGGAGAAAATTTCACACCTAAGTGACGTGGAGCAACTCATAACAGTTTCTCTTGTCTGCTGGGTGCCTATCCCTCCGTTCTAGAAGCCAGCTTTGTGCAGCGCTATTGTGTTCAGGGCCTACTAGAACACATAGCCCCTCGGGACTTCATATATGTTTGTTAAATGAGTGATTTTGGAAAATTATACATAAAAATGTTAATATGAGTAACACTGAAGAAGGGATTATAGGTGATTTTAAAATGAAAGTGTAGGCCAGGCACAGTGGCTCATGCCTATAACCCCAGCACTTTGGGAGGCCAGGGCAGCGGATTGTTTGAGCCCAGGAATTTGAGACCAACCTGGGCAACACGGCAAAACCCCATCTTTACAAAAAACACAAAAATTAGCCAGGTGTGGGGATGCGTGCCTGTAATCCCAGCTACTCAGGAGGCTGGATGGGAGGATCACTTGAATCTTGGAGGAGGAAGTTGCAGTGAGCCGAGATCATACCACTGCGCTCCAGCCTGGTTGAGAGAGCAGGACTCTGTCCAAAAAAAAACATAAAATAAAATGAAAGTCTAATTCATCATCACTGTTACAAATGCTCATATCTTTGACTCTAAACTTTTTTTTTTTTTTGAGAAAGAGTTTCACTCCTGTTGCCCCCGCTGGAGTGCAATGGTGTGATCTCAGCTCACTGCAGCCTCCGCCTCCTAGGTTCAAGAGATTCTCCTGACTCAGCCTCCTGAGTAGCTGGCATTACAGGCATGCGCCAACACACCCGACTAATATTGTAGACTCTAAACTTCTGTTTCAAGGAATTTCTTGTAAGGCTATCCAAGCATGTGTAAGGATATGCATATACAAGGTACTTCCCCGAAGCCTTTTGGTAATCTCAACACATTGGGAACAACCCAAATAGCTATCAGTAGGGGACTTACTAAATAAATTGCAACAAAATATTATACAGCTGAAAAGAAAACTCTTTGTATAATGAAAGAGAATTATATATTGCCAGGATATATTGCCAAATGAAAAAACAACAGATAGTGTGTGTGATATAATAGGTAAAAGGAAAAAATAATAGGCAGGAGTGTGTGTTTGCTTATACACCACATACCTCTGGAAGGGTAAAGACACTGATTGCCTTTGGGGAGGGGAACTGTGTGTTTGTGGAGTGGAGTGGAAGGGAGAGTTTTTGCTGATTATCTTTCTGACTTTTTTGAGCTTTTAATCATATTAATATGTTTTCTATTTTAAAAAATAGTTAAATATCCAAATAAAATCCTTGTTTTCTTTTCTGGTTCTTTTTTTTTTTTTCTCATAAATGAAAGACTACTTGCTTTTCTTAATTTTGAAAAAAGAAAAAGAGGGTGGTGATTCCTCAAGGATCTAGAACCAGAAATAGTATTTGACCCAGCAACCCCTTTACTGGGTATATACCCAAAAGATTATAAATCATTCTACTATAAAGATACATGAACACATATGTTTACTGCAGCACTATTTACAATAGCAAAGACTTGGACCCAATGAAATGCCCATCAATGATAGACTGGATAAAGAAAAGTTGGCACATATACACTATGGAATACTATGCAGCCATAAAAAAGAATGAGTTCATGTCCTTTGCAGGGACATGGATGAAGCTGAAACCATCATTCTTAGCAAACTAACACAAGAACAGAAAACAAAACACCACATGTTCTCACTCATAAGTAGGAGTTGAACAATGAGAACACATGGACACAGGGAGGGGAACATCACATACCAGGGCCGGTCGGGGAGTGGGGTCGAGGGGAGGGAGAGCATTAGGACAAATACCTAATGCGTGTGGGGCTTAAAACCTAGATGATGGGTTGATGGGTACAGTAAACCACCATGGCACATGTATACCTATGTAACAAACCTGTACATTCTGCACATGTATCCCAGAACTTAAAGTAAAATAAAATTTAAAAAAAGGAAAAAGAGGTAACAAGGGAAACTCATTGATAGAAAGTAAGGTCTAATTGAAAAGGACAAGAAATCTACACCATTTTTCGCCTGGAAATGTGTTTTGAGGTGCCCCTTTGTATGAAGGATGTCAAGCCAAATGTGGCTGAGCCTTTTCATCAATGAAACTAGTAATATAATAATGTGGGAGGGTGTATTTTCTTAAAACATGTCCTGTGGATTCCTCTAAATAGAGGTGATTTTAAAATTCCGTTACATTGCAGTCTTCTCTTTAGACTTTATTGTCATCAACATCTGTTTTTTAAAAGAAAACAGCTTCTACCCAAGGAAACCGCTGAGCTCTGTTAAAGCTACTTACAGGAACCAAAAGTGTCTAAGTCTGGGGCCTGAATGTATGCAAGTGTGCAGCTGTGGGGTTGATGCAGAACCATATGAAGAGCTGGGTACAGAGCACATGGGAAATAAAATAAGTGTTGGCAACGGGTGGGAAACCAAGCGCTTTAGAAGCTCGGGGGTTTTAAGCTGTCTTTAGTTTCTTAGCCGAACAAATGAACACCCTAGATGAGATAAGAAGCCAAACATCCTCGACATGTATCTCTCTATACTTTTCTTATGCCACCTGCCCTCGTGGGGCTTCCAGAATTCAGAGGCACATCATGATGGTCTCCACTGTTTGGGAGCTGCACACTGTAGATGTCCTCACTGGATAATCAACAGGTAATACCTTCTTTAATTAAGTCCCCGCCACACGATGTTTTTGAGCTGGAAGGGCTATCTCTATCTTTTCTGTTTCCCAAATAAAGAAGCCGAGTCCTAAGGAGTGTAAGTGGTTTGTCTAAGATCACCCAGCAAGTTAACGGCGAGACCTGAGCTCTTGATACAGCACCTCCTTCTATTGTTTGTTGCTGTTGTTGTTACCATAGCATGGATGCATCTGTAAGAAGCAGATCAGGGTTGGGGACTCCTTTCAAATGCTGGTGACTGGTGGCGCCGCTAATTTGCTGGGAGATAGTAGACAAGTTCCTTATGTTCTCTGAGTCAGTTTCCTTGTCCCAAAACTAAAATAAAACAAGAACAATCTCACAGTTTGATGAAATGGCCTGGAAAAGAGAAGATTTGGGGTAAATACAAGTACCCCATCCCTACTCTTGGTCTCGTCACAGATGGACTCTGTTTCTTTATTTGCAAAATGGAGAAAATGGAGATGTCCCTACGGTCCCCTCCAGCCCAAACATGCTGTGAAAGACCTTTGTACACAGAAGGTGCGGGAAAAAGTGTATTAATCTTAATTGATTGTAGTACAATTTACCCAAATTGGTTTCCAGGCTTTTTGTTAGCTCAAAGGCTAGAGTTGCTTCCAGTTTTACTCCTGAGCTTTTGTTGGGACTTTTCGGTTGTCTGCTGTGTATTTTCCCTTCCCTGCTGCTCTGGGGTGTGGGCCTGGATTCAACTCATGGACTGGGGGCAGTCAAGGGTTTTCATTTGCCACAGGAAGATCATGGGCAAGTGAGCAGGACTCTGTTCCACATGAAGGATCATAGGTTTTTTAAATTCAGGGCTTGAGCATGAAGATGGCAACCAGGGAAGAATACCCTTTCTCCCTCCTTCCCGGTCCTCCTCCCCAGCCTACCAGTTTTGCTGGTTAGTCCGTAGTCATGAACCAGGAAGTGGGGGGCACCAGAAGCCCACCAATCACTTCTACGCTCTGGCCCCTTGGCTCTCCGGCCTGTTCCCATCCATCTGGCACTTGTCTCAAAGGCAAGAGCGAAGTCCTGAATATCCCCGGTTCCTTTCTCCCTGAGGAAAGGACAAAACAGTAAACTGAGAGATGAGAAGGAAGGTAGAAGAAGATACACTGAGAGGCAAATGATTTAAAGCCCACCAACCATTTCAGAAATGACTGAGCCTGTGCTGAACAGCCAGATTCTACTTCCCAGGCTTATACTGAGGAATAAGTGAAATTAAATAAGACAGTATATGTAAAATACCTGGAACAGTGTCTGGAATGTGGCATAAACTCAATAAAGGGCAACTGTTATTGTTATTGAGGAAGTCCTGGATTTAAAGCCAGAGACCTAAAGCTGGAAGAATGTGGTGAGAAATTTTAAAAGCCACGCACATACATCAGAAGAGCTAAAATATAAAATAGTGGCACCACCACATGTGGGCACGGATGCAAATCACTCATCCATTGTGGGTGGGAATATAAAATGGCACAGCCATTCTGGAAAAGTTTGATAATTTCTTATAAAATGAAGCATGCAATTACCCTGCAAATATAAGCCAGCAATTGTACCCTTGGGTGTTTATCCCAGGAAAATGAAAAGTTTTATGTTTACAAACAACCTCTATATAAATGTTCATAGCAACTTTATTCTTAATAGCCAACAACAGGAAGAACCCCAGATATCCTTCGAGGAGTGAATGGTTAAACAAATGGTGGCACATCCGTATCATGAAAGACTACAAAGCAACAAAAAGGAGCAAACTATTGACACATACAACAATCTAGATGAATCTCAAGGGGATTATGCTGATTTCTAAAAATCAAGTTCCAGGAGGTATCATATACTGTATGATATGATTCCATTCACATAAGCCTCTCGAAAAGACAAAAGTTAAGAGAATTAGGACAGATTGCCAAAGTTCCAAAGTTGCCAAAGGTTAGGGACAGGGTAGGGTGGAGTGGAGGCAGTAGCTGGTGGGTGGGTGAGCAGGGAGGTGGGTGTGGTTACGAAAGGCTAGGAAAAGGGATCCTTGTGATGATGGAACTGTTCTAACTTGACTGTGGTGATGGATGCTACAGCCTCTGTACATAATAAAACTGCATAGAACTTAATACACGGAAAAGTGGTGAAATCCGAATGAGTTTAGTGGGTTGTATCAACATTACTTTTCTGGTTGTGCTATTATTATACATAGTTTTGCACCCAGTTAGGGAAAACCGGGTAAAGGGTATTATTTCATAAAACTGCATGTGAATCTATAATTATCTCAACATAAAATGTTTAATTAAAAAAACAAAACTATAAAGAACTGTGTGTGCATGTGAAATACTATTTCTTTTTTTGTTTGTTCATTTCTTTTTTAAAACATTTTACTTTAAGCACTGGGATACATGTGCAGATGTGCAGGTTTGTTACATAGGTACACATGTGCCACGGTGGTTTACTGCACCTATCAACCCATCATCTAGGTTTTAAGCCCCACATGCATTAGGTATTTGTCCTAATGCTCTCCCTCCCTTTGCCCCTCAACCCCCAACAGGCCTCGGTGTGTGATGTTCCCCTCCCTGTGTCCATGTGTTCTCATTGTTCAACTCCCACTTATGAGTGAGAACATGCAGTGTTTTGTTTTCTGTTCCTGTGTTAGTTTGCTAAGAATGATGGTTTTAGCTTCATCCATGTCCCTGCAAAGGACATGAACTCATTCCTTTTTATGGCTGCATAGTATTCTGTGGTGTATATGAACCACATTTTCTTTATCCAGTCTATCACTGGTGGGCATTTGATTGGTTCCAAATCTTTGCTATTGTGAACAGTGCTGCAGTAAACATATATGTGCATGTGTCTTTACAGTAGAATGATTTATAACCCTTTGGGTATACACCCAGTAGTGGGACTGCTGGGTCAAATGGTATTTGTGGTTCTAGATCTTTGAGGAATCGCCACACTGTCTTTCATAATGATTGAACTAATTTACACTCCCACTAACAGTGTAAAAGCGTTCCTATTTCTCCACATCCTCGCCCGCATCTGTTGTTTCCTGACTTTTTAATGATCGCTGTTCTAACTGGCGTGAGATGGTATCTCATTTTGGTTTTAATTTGCATGTGAAATGCTATTTCTATAGTAAGAATTCTAGAAGCACATTTACAGTTGCTTAAATATCAGATAATTCATTATAGCACTGCTCGTAATAGCAAAAGACTGGGAGCAACTTAAACATGTCCATCAGTAGGGTACCAGTTAAATATAGTACAACCATGAAATGGAATGCGATGTAATTTTTAAATAAAATGAAAAAGCGTGGCTCACGCTTGTAATCCCAGCACTTTGGGAGGCCGAGGTGGTGGATCACGAGGTCAGGAGATCAAATCCATTCTGACTAACACGGTAAAACCCCATCTCTACTAAAAATACAAAGTAGCCGGGCATGGTGGCGGGCGCCTGTAATCCCAGCTACTCCGGAGGCTGAGGCAGGAGAATGGCGTGAACCCGGGAGGCGGAGCTTACAGTGACCCGAGATTGTACCACTGCACTCCAGCCTGGGCGACAGAGGGAAACCATGTCTCCAAATAAATAAATAAATAAAATGAAAAAGCTCTTTATGTACTAATATAGAAAGAGTCCAAGGATATATTGTGGGTCATAGGGGAAAAAAAGCAAAATGAAGAACAATGGATACGGAATGATATAATTTGTATTTTTAAAAAATTACTTGGATTTATATATATTTTTAAATCTCTACAAGTATATACAAGAAACTAATAACAGTGGCTACCTGTTTTGTTCTGTTGTTTTGAGGGATGCACACAAATTTAAAACTAAATGAAGAGAGATAAAGGTTGGAGGGGGGCAGCGAAGAGGGCCTCACTGTATGTCTTTTTCCAGTAGGCGATCAAGAAGGACTTGTTTAGATGAACTTCCTCTCAACCGATGCCACCCCGAAAGAAAAACCCTTGTGTCTTTCACATTCATTTGACAGTTACCATCCTCTAGGACATGCACTTCTGCTATTTCCCTGAATTTTTAATGAACGTTGTGTCTGTGGAGGTGGGGCTTGGCTCCTTCACCAACTCACCATGGCTGCCTATCCATCTGCTTCCTTTCACCACCCAGCCTGTGCCTGAGGTCCCCAGGGACAGTCCTCTTCATCTCTTCCTCGGGTGTCCATCCCAGGGCCTTAGGTGAACTGGGCCCTGCTTAGCCTTCAGTTCCTGCCCTGTCCCAGCAGGAGCATTCACCTGTATTAGAGCATCGTTTTCATGGTTTAGAATAGGCTCAACCAACTTATACCTCCAGCGGGCCATGCTGTCCCCCTCCACCTTGTACCTTTGCACACATGGCCCTCTTGCCCTAGAACCACAATGTAGAGCTCCCTCTCCACTGATTCAGTAGATGTTTTTTAAGCACTTACTATATGTCAGGTACTGGGTGAGAAATGGTATGTACTGGTGAACAAAACAGACAAAAACACCTGTTCTCATTGACTTTATAATAGTTTTAGGTGAAATGTCTGTTTCAGAAAACTTGACCTCCTGAGCAGTGTGACTGCCCCTCCTCTGTAAATGCTGCGGCCCTCTACTTCTGCATCTGCATGTGGGACAGGACTCCCTGGGTGGATCTAACGGGGTGACTCTTTCACATCGTGGAGGGACCATCCTTCCACATACTGCCCCAGCTGGCAGCCCTGCCTAGGCCCTGGCCAGGAGATTAGCTCATTTCATAGAATTATTTGGAAGATTAAGTGAGATAATTGGTTGCAAACTGACCAGCACAGCGCCTGAGGCCAAGAAGACTAAACTTGTATTCACTGTAGTGTTGTATAGGGATTACGTACAAGGATTTGGAGGTTAGGCAGGGTTCAAATCTTAGCGTATCACTTACTGTGACTTTGTGCAAGCTACTCAATGACTCTAATTCAACTTCCTCATCCATCAAATAGGGAATCATTATAACAGCTAAAATGTTGTTATAATACAGTATGCACATTTTTACGCTCATGCATCATCGTCTCTTCAATTCTCAAAAATATCCTGTGACTTAGCATCCCAATTTTATAGTTCTGTGAAGGCACATGCTGAAAATCACATGGCTGGAAATGGTGAACCCAAGCTGCCCAGTAGCAGAGTATGGGCACTTACAACCTCCACATACCCCAGTCTTTCCAGCAGAATCTACCTCAACAGGCTGTGGTAGGAGTTAGACGAGATGACACATATGAATCACTTGGGCACCATGTCCAGCACGTGGTAAGTGATCCATAAATGTTCACAGTGCTCGGTACTATTAATGCTATTAATTTGCTTAGTGGTGAAATGGTTTCACCATCTATTTGGATAAAGATGGATTGATAAAGATTTAATTGAGGGAGTAAAGCCTTTCGTCTTACCCAGTCAGAGCAGAAGAAAGAGCAGCGCAGTGTCAGAGAGCTCTATCAAGGCTGGGTCCAAGGCAATTATTTTTCCACAAATGTTTCCACAGTGGCCTGCACTATCTGAGGCACAAAAGTGGACACAGCAGAACCTTGGTGGGTACTTTATAACCTGGGCAGAATAGGATCAATCTGGAACTTTATAAAGCAAGCTGACCTCCTGCATAGGTCATCAGTCCGCCCAACTGCAGGTATTTCCTGAGACCCTCCTAGGCGTCCATGCTGCAGGGAGAAGGGAGAGGAGAGTGGCATGGGTGCTATCGTAAGCCTCACAGAAGCATGAATGATAGATGGGCCAGCACTCAGAAGCACTCCAGATACCACACGGGTGTGAGATGTTAAATAATGCCACCTGCTATGTGTGCACCTCCAAACCAACCACTAGCTCTGGGGCCTAGCTTGCAGATTCATTTTATCCTTGCTCTCTCTATTCAACCCCACCCTCCACCGTGGCCCACATGCCCCCAAACATGGTGGTGGATGATGTTCAATGTGGCTTCAGTTCCTGTGACTGTGGGGGAATGCTCTGTGTTTCTGAATTGCTCTCCTTAGTCTAACCATCTAGAAGGAGCTTTTGCCTGATGTGGTGAAGTTTGGCCAAACTCCTTGCTCTAGTCTCCTTCATCACCCAGTTAGTCTTTGCCACTCCCCGAGGTTCACCCAGAAGCAGACAAAGCCAACAGGCAGGCTCAGACAGACGAGGTGTCCTGGGCAGGCTCACATTAGGCATTCCTTGAAACTGGTGGCTTAAATATTCATTAAACGTCTGGAGGAAACAGCAAGAGCAGTGGGTGAAAGGCAGGGAACACTGCTCAGTCTCACCCCCCACCATTCCGCAAATCAACAGATCTGCAGTGAACTGACGCTGCCACCACTGTTCGTAGCCACCATCACCACCCAGAGACAGGATAGCAACCGCCAGCTGCAACTGAAGCACGTGCCTTTCATGGCTTATCAAACTATTCCTTCTAACTGGTTATGAAGCCTTCCTTGAGAGCACTTCCTTCATTCCACAAATATTTATTGATCACCTGCCAGGGGCTGGGAATACTGCCGTGAATCAAATAGTCAGTAGCCCCTTTGAAAATTTTTATTTATTTAACAAACATATGTGACAAGCACCATACTAAACACTCTTCAAGATTCATATATTTTAGCCTCATTTAGGACCCTTTGAAATCGGTACTATTGTTACCCCCATCTTCCAGATGGAACAACTGAAGGACAAAGTTAAATAACTTAAACAGCAAAGCAGGATTTAGACCTGGGCGATTTGGCTCCTTAGTCTATGTGCCAAACCCCAAAAGACAAATATCCTTTTCCCTAGTCCATACCATTTGTTGCCTCTTGTGAATTGGCACCTCTTAACCTAGAAATGCCCTCAGAGCAGGGCTGGGCTCTCAGTTTTCCTCTAAATGAGCAGACGACAGGGCCGGAGCTCCCTCCTTGACCCCCTCCGCGCCGACTGGGCAAAGATGGAACAGGCCTTTGCTTCCACATCTTGTGGGCCCGGTTCTTTCTGGGGAAACTTTGAATTGGGGGGCTAGCATGAAGTGGAAATTCTGGGTACACAGCTGAGTCTGGCTCCATTCCTAGAAATCTGACATGACTGGGTCCCTGGTCCATACCCTGGCAGGCTCCAGCCCTCCTCAGGTGGCAGAGGGCCCCCCAGGACCTGAGAGGAAGGGGCTTCCCCTCCCCCTGCTCTTGAGGGTGGTCTTCTCCTCCCCCTCTTCTCAGTCTCTACTTCCAGGTCACCTTCTAGCTCCTCTGAGCTCACTGCAGGCCTGGGTGAGCTGACCAGAGCTGGGTTTGGAGAACCAGGCAGTGAGGGGTGTTCTTGGGGTTTGAAATTCATTTCCTCGAACGGCTCAGAGACATTTCCCCAGATCTTTACCCTAAATGTGTCCATGCTGCAGCTCAACCCCACCCCATTGCTGCAGCCACTGCTGACCTCATATCCACAAGTGGCCCATCCTCTCATGCTCTAACACCCCTTCCACACTCTGTACTGTTCTCATGTTCCCTCCTTCCACAATACTCTGTTCCTGACCAAAACACACCTTTCTTGTTCCCCAAACCCCATCTTTGGTTTAGTCTATAAAATTTGTCATTTTTTTCCCTAATAAAAAAATCCCTCAAGAGCATCAAAGGAAATAATGGAGATGGTTTAATTTATTAATAAGCTTTAAGCTAATACCACATTGTGCTCGAGAAACACATTTGTCCACTTTGAAGCAACCTGACAGAGGGTATGTGTTTACTAATGAGATATTAAAATAATATTGCATGGGCATAACTTTTTGTGATGCTTTTTGTATCTTATTGGCTCATCATAACAGCCTTTTGCAATGTCTGGTATAAATACCATCATCCTCTTTTGACGGATCAATAAACAGAGAGAGGCTCATAAAGGTAGGTTGACTTGCCTAGAGTCACATAGTCTCTTCGGGATACTGTGTTCACCAAGTCAGCACATGGGCTCTGTGGCCTCTTCTCGAATTAAGTCCTAGGTCAAAGAGGGAATGAGGGAAAACTTTGTTGTCTAGACTCTGTTAGGAGGAAAGGACAGGCCTAATATGTGTAGGTAAATCAGAGCCAGACATCTTGAAAGCAGAGGGACAGTGGTCTTGCCTGGCTTAGAGACCACTGCCCAGGCATTAGGATGTATGGAGGGTCACCAGTTAGAGAATTTCAGTGATCTGCTTAGGTTCATTAGATGGAGAGCTTGGGGCAATCCTCTGTTTCCTTCACCCACTTATTCTGCAAACACCCTGTGCTGTGCTGATGAGGTCCTGTGGTGGAGACATGATTAAAACCTTGTGCCAAATCCCTCTTATCCCAGCCCCAGCACAACACTGAGTAAGCAAAGGCTGCCCCCTAAACAGCCATGCCCAGAAGGTACAGCTCTCCAGAATGCACCTAGAGGCAGCAGGAAGGGCAAGGGAGATGGAGACCAGAAGCACTTCTGCAGGGGCACCTGGAGGAGCCCTATTTGTTCATTTTTCCTTCAGTTTTTATTCTCTGTGTCTCCAGTTATAACTCTTTCACCATAGGAACAAATTGAGGCAGGAAACCAGACCTTGTGCACCCCAAAAGGCCCTAGAGGAAGGGGACATCACAGATGGGAGGCCTCCAATGCCCAGCTGAAGTTGTTTTCCTCCCCAAAGACCCTCCCACTACCATGGTTACAAATCATAAAAGGCCTTTCAGCCCTTTGTCCAGAGTGAAGAGAGCAAGTCACAGAGCCTGCACCTGAGTTCAGAAGCCCTGCACTTTGCCCTTTGTTTTTCTCTACACACGCGATGGGCAAGTCACTTAATGTCCTGAGCCCTCCCTAAGTCTCAGCTGCTATGAAGATCCAAAAGAGATGGTGGCCAGGAAGGCTTCTCATAATAGGCAAATGCTAAGGGCTGGGATTATTGTCTTTCTATCAATATCTCCAGTAAATATTTGGATTTGTCTGGTCCCTTTCCTCCCTACTAACTCACACTGCATCCCTGGCACCCAGGGCAGCAGCTGGTAGACAGTGAGTACTGGTGTGCATCTGTTCTTGAAGGAACAAGCAATTCTCTGTACACACCTGTCCCCACACCACCCTACTTGCCTCCCACCACAATAGAAACAAGCTGAGGATGTTGCCAGAATCTCTGTTCTTGTAAGTTCCTTGTGCCTGAGATTCCTACAGCCAGACACCATTCTCCATGCTAAGTCCTCCCCACAGCAACCTCTAGACCTGCGCTGTCCAACACAGTAGCTGCGTATGTCTCCTGAGCACTTGAAATGTGGCTGGTGCACCTGAAGAACTGGAATTTCATTTAATTTTAACTTATTTTACTTTAAAAATTGATACTGGTTTCAGTTACTGGGAAGTTGTATGGAGTAGCTTGGGTATGTGGATCTACCTTTTCAACTGTCAATTTGATGAAATCTAAATATGATCAAGTATTTCAGATGGCAGTCTAGTGCCTGAATTGAAATGTGCTATAAGTAAGATATACACAGGATTTCAAAGATTAGTAAACAAAAAAGGCAAAGTATCTCTTCCACAAATCTTTGTATTGATTACATATTGAAAGGATGATGTTTTAGAAACATTGAGTTCAGTGGAATATGTGATTAAAATTAATGTTACCTGTTTGTTTTTTAATGTGGCTTCTAGGAATTTTTAATTTCATGTGTGTTTTGCATATTTATATTGGACAGTGCTGATCTAGACCATCTATCTCAGTCCTCTTGGGCTGCTTTAACAAATTACCATGGACTGGGTGGCTTAAAAGACAAATATTTATTTCTCACAGTCTGGAGATTGGACTTTCAAGATCAGGACGCCAGCATGGCCAGGTTTTGGCAAAAGCCTTCTTCCAGGTTGCCGACTGCTACCTTCTCTGTGTCCTCTCATGGCAGAGGGAGAGCTAGAGAGCTCTCTGGGGTCCCATTGATAAGGGCACTAATCCCATGCATGAAGGCTCCACCCTCATGACCCAGTCACCTCCCAAATGCTCCACCTCCTAATTCTGTCACTTTGGGGGTTAGGATTTCAATGTATGAATTTTGGGGGGTACACAAGCTTTCAGTCCACAGCCCATGGCACCCTTCTTTCCTCCAAAACAAATAAAAAGGTGGAGGGGAGATTTGGAAAGCAGCAAAAGGAACTCTAGATGAAAGAAAGATCCCAACAGATCTAAGACAGCATCTTTATTCTGTTATAACACAGCAAGAATGTGCTTGCCATGTGCCAAGCACTGTCGCGAGAACTCACTGAATCCTCACAACAGTCCCATAGAGGAAGTCCATTATTATCCCTGCTTTACATACGAGGGAGCTGAGGCACAGACAAGTTGAATAATTTGCCCAAGGTTACTGGGCTAGTAAGTAGCCAACTCAGAGTTTTTCACCCAGTCTGTCTCTACAGCCTGAGCTCTGAACTCCCCCATAGACCGCTTCTAATTTTAGGCTATTGCTATCAATCCAATCCTCCTGTGTATCAGTGTCAGGTTGAATTCCACTCTCCCTCTGTCTAAATATTCATGGCTTCACTTCCCTCTCCCGGTGTCTCCTGCGAGTCTCACTTTCCTCCCCACAGCAACTGACTCAGTCCCCACATTGTCTGGGGTCACCCACCAGTCCACTCGCCAGGCCAGGCCTGGGCACAGCATTCTTGGCATCCCTGAAAGAGCCTTCTGGATGAAGGATAGGGGCTTTTCTGAGCCCTTCAGAATAAAACGCAATCTGAAAAAATGAATAGCCATGAGAAGTCGCATTTAGGGCAGAGAGGGGGTTGGCAAGGGGAGATGAAGGGGAACGGGGAGAGAGATTCTTTACCACTCACAAAGTATTACAGATGCAAGGGCTGCAAGCTTGTCCTTTGGACAAATGAAGAAGCAGCGGCCAGAACAGTGAGTAAGGGGCCTTCTCTGAGCTCTGTGCTGCAGCATGGGGTAACTCCAGGTGAGCAGGATGGGGCAGGGTCTGTAATTTGGCAAAGTGGACACTATGCTGGGGACGTAACCCCCCCACCAGGTTTACCTGCCAGGACAGAGAGTCACCCTGTGTTAACACACTCTTCCCTTCTACTCTGCTCACCCAAATATCTGTTCCTAGGCATCTCAACACCACTCCTTCTCTGCCAGGGCCCCACACCCAAGTTTTATCACCTGTGTCTTAGGGAGCAGAGCAGGCACACATGATATCCACTTCCATCGGGGAGTCAGATAAGGCAAAGGGATCCCTTGCCAGGAGGTGGCTTGCAAAAACGTCTAAGTGGATGGGTGAGGCCTGTTCCCACTCAGGTTCTCCTTCTTCTGCCAAGGGCAGAGGGAGGGCCCTGCCCGACAGGTGTGGCCCAACCAGCTGCCACAGAGGGGCCAGGATGGGAGATGGGGCTTGGCCAGACACTCTGAACACCACTCAGCTCTGGTTGAGACCACTCAGGCCTCCAACAGGGAAGTTTTCAATGTGCAGAAACTTAGGCAAGATGAACTCCAGCTTGATCGGAAGAGAGGCTTAGAGCTGAGGGGAACAGTTCCTGGTTGCCTTCCCAGAAGAATCCCTCACTGTTTACTGAGCCACAAAGTCCTGAAGCCTTTGCTCACCCAGGGACAGCAAGCAGCGACCATCATGGGGATAACAGATAGTGTGGCCAGATGACCCTACCAGCTAGAAGTAAGGTTGAAATAGAAATTCAAGTTGGCAAACACAGATTGAGCACGCGCTATGTGCCGAGCTCTGTGACCAAGAATGAGATTTCCCATCATGCAGGGCAGAGCTGAGGGTACTGTTTCTTGTAAAAGATACCACGCTGGGGAAGAGAGGCAGGGAAGAGACCCTGTGCCTGAGGAGCTGAGATGCCTGTTGTGGAGATAGCATCAGAGTTAGAACTTGGGGAACAGGAGCCTTCCAACAGAGGGAGATGGGGAAGGTATTGCAGACAGAGGGAATAGTGCAAAGAAAGGTAGAGAACTGGCAAGTCATGGACACAGGTCAGGCAGTGAACAGTCAGTCAGCAGAGATGAGTGGGAGATGCAGCTGGGATGGAAGGTGGGCAGAACCTTGTAGGTACCTGCATGTGTCTTACAAAAGTCTGGAATTTCTTCTGTGGGAAATACAAGGCATCACAGGTTGATGTGAAGGGGGACTGAGCGTTGAAGGAAGTAGCTAGAGATCAGATGAAGAAAGGTAGGTGAGCAGGAGGGAAGAAAGCAGGAAATGATGCCCCCAAGAATTCCCATAGTCACCATCCTTCAGTCAATAGCAATTGGACAAGGCCTCAGATTTCAAATGTTGACATATGTCCTTTGGTGTTCCCTGTATGAGACCTCTCTAAAGGTTCCATATTTTGTGGCACTTGAGCACCTGGCAGGGCTTGGAGGCTCTGCTGAGAAAGCTAGAATCAACTCCAACCTGAAGCAGGACCCAATTGTCCTGCCAGGTGGATGGCAGCAGGTGACCCTTGGCACAAACTCTTCACAGCCATTGTTCTCCACCAGCTGCATGTAATTCCCCCCAAGTTCTACTGAGCTGGCCTCTGATGGTTCTGACAGCAAAGGTTTGCTGCATGAAGCCCAAATTCAGCCTATTTTAAATAAGGAGGGGAAACAAATAAAACTACATAGAACCGGAGAGTGAACAGGTCATGCGAAATACTCAGCAGCTCTTGTCATGTTCATAGTAGACAAAGCCATTCATTCTAAAGAAGGAATCAAAGATTTCACGGTTTTGTTTTAAATCAGTTATTCATGTATTTATTTTAGGAAGCCAAATGTGAATTCAATGCTAACTTCCCTCAATTCTTCTTTGGTCATTTGCTTTAGGAATACTTTGGAAGAATAAAATAATTCTGCAGTTTGGTTGAGTTAAAAGTTTCCTAGGAGGGCCATTTTCTTCCTCTCCCCTCACTGCGATTTCTGATCCCACAGCAGCAGGCCTGGGGGAGGAGTTGAGGCATTTGGGCATCTTCTCTTCACGACCAGCACCAGCAGCCAGGGTCCCCCTGTTCCCCCCTTTCCGTTCTGTTCACCGTGAATGGCAGATTCCTCTGTCCGGGTCGGGTTTCCAATCACCATAGAAACAAACTCGAGGCAGTTTCATTAATCATTTAGAGCACAAGAAGTCTAGGTCAGTCTGATTGCAGCATATAGGGTATCATCTCCGGGCCACATGGGACTCAGTCGATTTGAATTAAAAAAGATTAAGCTGCCCTGGGCTGCCTGGCCCCATCAGTTTAAGTTCTCATGTAACAGTGGTCTCTGGAGCCATATGGATTAGTGAGTGAAGCTATGCATTTATGTGGCAGGATTCGGTGAAACATTAGACGGCTGCAGGTGTCTGAGGGGAAGAGGACAGGGATCACATACAGGTTTTTTTTATACTTGTTGCTGTTCTTTTGAAACTGGAAACAATAACTCAGTTTTATTTCTCTAGTGACAGTTACCGCTCTTGCTGACCATGAAATGGTACATTTGTTACCCGGGTGGAGTTTATGGTTCACAACGAAATGGTCTGTGAGGAGCCGGGGATGGCTGTGTTCCATACCTTCTCCAGGGTGGTGGATGAGAATGCTGACTTTTTTTTTTTTTTTTCTTTTCTATGGAGTGGCAAGAAATGCATCAAATAAATATTGATGACATTTTAGTTTTGCTCGAATCAAGATTTATGAGCCCCAGGAAATTGACTTAGAGGCAGCTACAAATCAATGTGGCTCTGAAAGAGTTGCGTGGGGACCCCTCAAAATGAGTGCCCCTCTTCCAAAGTACCTACCTTATTTATGGGCCTCTCTGGGACTTCAAAGAAGCTCAGTAACTTAGGCCAGACTGTTTTATTGCTTCATGGAGCTAAGATGTTTTAGGAGGAAGATGCAGGTTACAGTGTATTAGGAAGCCTCTCTTGGGCGGTGGGCAAGAGCTTTCTGCGTATTGAACTGTCGATCTAAAGCTTATCACACTCTGGCTTCCAATAGAATCATTCCTAAATCTTCTCAGCAGACTCGCCTTGGTCAGAAGTCCCAGGTGATCAGCCCAAAATAGAAAGAACTTTTCACTCTTCTCCCCATCCCTCTTTGTTGGAGCAATTGCCTTGGGCTAACAAGGAGGCAGTCGGGCCTGGTAGAAATCAGTTACAGAGTTCTGCGGAGTGTTTCCACAGGCCATCTAGTTACAATTCGGCATTTTGTTTCTTTCTTCCTTGTGACAGTGATGATCCTGAGTGCTTTGCTGAGAATGCCTGAAAGCAGGGACCAGCCTGGAATCTGTGTCCAGCCCATCTGAATGATCCTCGTTCAGTAGGGACAGCTTATGGTGGTGGAGAAGCCAGGAGTTGGGAAACCCAGGTTCTCAAGCCAGCCATGCTACTGCCACCTGACTGTGTTCCCTTAGGCAAGTCATGCTGCTTTCTGGGCCTCTATTGTCTTTTTTTTTTTTTTTTTTTTTTTTTTGAGATGGAATTTTGCTCTGTTGCCCAGGCTGGAGTGCAGTGGCGCAATCTCGGCTCACTGCAAGCTCCACCTCCTGGGTTTATGCCATTCTCCTGCCTCAGCCTCCTGAGTAGCTGGGACTACAGGCGCCCGCCACCTCGCCCGGCTAGTTTTTTTGTATTTTTTAGTAGAGACGAGGTTTCACCGTGTTAGCCAGGATGGTCTCGATCTCCTGACCTCGTGATCCGCCCGTCTTGGCCTCCCAAAGTGCTGGGATTACAGGCTTGAGCCACCGCACCTGGCCCTGGGCCTCTATTTTCCTATCTCCGAGTTAAGAAACTTGACCATCTTCTTCCAGTTCTAAGGTTCTAAAATCCCTTTCCATGTATTGAACACCTGAAGGTTCTGAAAGAGGAGAAAATATGACTCCAGACTCTGGAGTCTGTGTGGTGGGAGCAGGAGGGGAGCTGGCATGAGCACAAATCTTCTCATCCAGACTGGGTGAACCTTTCCTTCCTCTGAACCCCACAGCACATCCAGACGGGACTCACAAGGCAGTACCCAGTACTCCTCTGTCTGCCGCAATCAACAACATTGCCGTTGGTGATAACCTTGGCTCGCCAAGTGGCCTGCAATCCTGCTGGGGCAGGACCGTGCCCTCAGAACCCCATTCCACCTGGTAGAGGGCTGAGCCCCTAGGAGATCAGAGCTCTATTAACTGCCAGACCTTGTTTAGAGAGAAGAAAGAAGATGGAACACAGGAAACAGGGGAGTAGATTTCCCATGAGAAAGTACCAACAGGGACTCTAGGGAGATGATGTAGTAAACTGATTTAGAACCCACAGGAGGGTGCTGGGATTATGGATTTGACTTGCTAGCAGTGACTTTCAGCAAGCTGTTTAACTACTGCAAGCCTCAGCACAGCAGGAAGATCCCAGCTGCTGGGGTCAGATGTCCTGAGTACTAGTCCCATCTCTGTCACCTGCTACTTAGTGCAAGCTTAGTCAAATGGCTTCATGTGGGGGGCTCTCTGATCCCTACAGGATTTTGTTTCAAGAAGGAAGGACTTAAATTTGTAGCCATCAGGAGAGCTGCCTGCAGAAAGTCCTCAGCTGTCAGCCTCCTAGAGGGATTGCCTCAGTCCAAGAGATTGATTTGCCCAGGGTCAGGCTCCCTTCCAGGACAGCTCGTGTCCAGTGCGTGATCGGCAGAGGGATCCCCCAGTGCCTTGGAACAACTCTGCAAGGCAATCCTAGCTCCAGAGGTCCCTGGGGAGTCAGCTGAGACCATTATTTGAAATGAATGGAAGCTCAACTTTTCCCTCTGCCCAATCCTGCTTCCATGTCCTCCTCCTTTCTGCAGGTATTAATCCCCCAAAGCACTCTCTAATACACATCCTGCCTACTCATTGCTAATTTCCATCTCAGAGTTGCTTCACAGGAAACCTAAGCAGTGACATTTTACAACTCCGAGCCATATGTCCTCATCTAGAACACTGAGACAATGATGGTGTCTAGCCCACAGGGCTGGGGTGCGGGTTAAATGAGATCATCCACGTAAACATTTCACTCATTTCCTGGCATGATGAAGCTGTACTATGGACGAGCTATGTATATGCCTAATACAAACTATTTTGCAGTTAAACTGAACTTGATTTTGAAGAATGATTATGAATCAGAACCCTGATTTTTTGCTGGGCACATGACCACTCAGAATAAAAACCATTTTTGCCAGTTTCTTTGTGTTCACATGATTAAGTTCTGACCAATGAGATATATTTTTAAATGGCATATGTAACTCCCAGAGAATGTCCTTAAAGACAGGAAGCCTGCCATCTGTCTTTCCTTTCTCCTTGCTAAAATACGCATGTAATGGCTGCAACTCCAGCAGCTATCTTGGGTCATAAGGTGACCTTGGAAATGGCAACTAGGCACACCAGAACATCCAGATAGAAGAATCCTGGATCACTCTTACCAGCCCTGGAGTGCATCTAGACTAGCATATGGGAGAGAAACACACCACTGTCATTTTGAGTTTTTTGTTAACTGGATCCAAACCTAATCCTAACTTTACATAGAGAGACTTCCAAGTGTATAAACAGACCTTGAGCAAAGGCTCAAATGGTTATGGAGCATTCACAGAGCAGTAAAGAGACTGACCAATGGATAATAACAACAGCAATAATAATCCTTTATGTTCACATTGTGCTTTGCAGTTAATGTTCATATTATGCTTTGAACTTTCAAATTCTTTACCATTTCATCTCCACAATTCTGCAAAGAAAAATAAATTTATTATCTCCACTTTGCAAATGAGGTCCCAAGGTCACACAAATAGGAGCCAACAGAGTTAAAGCCAGAACTCAGATTTCTGAGGCCAGAGCCTGGGTTTCCCCCAATGCATCAGATATATACCTTTGACAATTCACTCAAACCAATTTAGGTAACAGTGCTCTTGCCTAAAACTTGTATCCAGCAAATGTACACTGGTTCATATGCAATAGGATGGTTTACACTGCTTTTAAGGCATCTTGCACTCTTTAACGTTCTGTTACTGACATTAATTGTACATCTACAATGTGATAGGCACCATGCTTTATCATGCCAAGTGCTTTGACACATGCTGTTCTCCCGTCTTCCTCAAATTATGTCTTTATCCTACATTTCCAATTTCTGTTTTCTGCCATGCTTCTGCCTCCATAAGTCTTTTCTGGTGGCCTCGAGAAGAATAGATCATTTCTTCATCCACTGTTCTCTCTTGCCTCATGAGGCGGCTCCCAGATGGATTCATACAATACTCCCTTAACCAAATCCAGGTGGGTCCCAAAGAGAAAAAAACCAGTGGGTTTCTGAAAGAGTCCCCTGTTTAGGCCAGGAAAAAGAAACATTCTTCTTACAATAAAGTGAGTGTGATGGTTAATGCTGAGTGTCAACTTGATTGGATTGAATGATACAAAGTATTGATCCTGGGTGTGTCTGTGGGGGCAATGCCTAAGGAGATTAACATTTGACTCAGTGGGCTGGGGAAGGCAGACCCACCCTTAATCTGGCGGGCACAGTCTAATCAGCTGCCAGTGAATATAAAGCAGGCAGAAAAAAGTGAAAAGGTGAGACTGGCTTAGCCTCCCAGCCTACATCTTTCTTCCATGCTGGATGCCTCCTGCCTTCAAACATCAGAGTCCAAGTTCTTCAGTTTTGAGACTTGAACTGGCTCTCCTTGCTCCTCAAGCTTGCAGACAGCCTATTGTGGGAACTTGTGATCGTGTAAGTTAATATTTAACAAACTCCATATATATATATATATGGAGTTTGTTATATATATATATGGAGTTTGTTATATATATATATATAAACTCCATATATATATATAGAGAGAGAGAGTTTATTAAGTATTAGTCAGGGTATATTTATATGTATATATACCCTGATTATATGTATATGTATGTATACCCTGACTAATACAGTGAGGGATAGGAAACTGTATTATTTTCCCAGGGTTGCCATAACAAATTACCACAAACCAGGTGGCTTACAACAGGAATTTATTCTCTCACAGTTCCAGAGGCAAGAAGTCCAAAATAAAGCTGTTGGGTGGGGCAGTTCCATCTGGGTGCTCAGCAGGAGCGTCCATCACATGCCTCTCGCCCAGTATCTGGTGGCTGCCAGCAATCCTAGGCATTTCTTAGCTTGTAGAGGCATCGCACCAATCTCTGCCTCCATTTTTGCATGGTATTCTCCCTGTGCCCCTGGCTCTGTGTCTAAACTTTCTCTCCTTATGAGGACATCAGTGATGGGATTAGGGCTTACCCCTAATCCAGTATGACTGCATCGTAACTTGATTACATCTGCAAAGACCCTAATTCTGATGAAGGTCACTTTCACAGGTACTAGGGTTAAGACTTCAACATTTCTTTTTGGGAGATACAGTTCAACCCACAACAAACACCAAGCAGAAACTCTGGAGCCGGAGAGATGCGTTTCTAATCCTGCTTGGTCTCACCACCCTGAAGACCCTGGGAAACTGAGATAACCTATCTGAAACTCAGGTTCCTTCTCTATGTGAAAAAGCATAACAATACATAGGAGAGATATTGAGAGGCTTAAAAGAGAAAAAAAAAATGGTCAAACACCCAGCTCATTGTCTAATATGTATTGAGTGTTTTTCCCTCCTTTCTCCAGATGAGTACCAAGAAAGAGCTGGGAGAGGGAGGGAAAAGGGCTAAAGAGACTTTGTGTGAGAGGGAACTGCCACCTTGGTCAACAAGATTAGAGTCATGACCAAAAATTAGAATCATCCCAGTAAAGCAATGTCAGGGGACCACTTAACCCGAGGGGGACTATGCTGCCTGAAGGAGAGTATGGAAATTGGAAGTGACTGGTTTTCTGCAGCTGAGACAAGCTGGTGAATTCAGAGAAGGTATCATCAAAGTTTGTACACAAAGTCCATGGGGCCTACTCCAGAAATGAACTAATTACCAGACCCCACCATCAGCACAGCAGGCACTGAGTGCAGGGATAATGTAGCTTTATTTTTCATCCCAACGTCCCTCTTCAAAGTCAGGGAGCTGCCTGGAAAACTGTAAGTGGACTCTCTGACCCTCTCCCTCAGATGACACCTCCCCACCCTCACCACCCCGCCCCTGTCACACCTCCCAGTCCCAGCATGGCCAGATTTATGCAACATCTCAGGAGGCCCTGGAAGGCCAGAACAGACTCCATCTCCCTGCCCCAATCTCCCAACCCCCGGTCAATAACAGTGTTTAACCCCAGGATAACACTCTTTGGGGTAAGCATGCCCTTTCTCCAGGAGGCTGTTTCACTGCTCAAGCTTGCCCTGGTAACCCTTGGTGGGATATGTTGAAAAATGTGGTCTTGGGCTCCAGGGCCCTCAGTGCACAGAGCAGGTGCATGTGCCCTCTGGCTACTCTCCCTACCACGTGGTTTTGACACAGTTTTGACCTTATTCCTCTTGCCTAAGGGACCTCCTGACGGCGTAATAAGTTCAGAGCTCAAAGACTTTAACCTGTGCAAACTTCAGCACTAAGGGGGACAGATTATGCTGTATGACCTTGGGAAAATCACTTCTCTTCTTGGCCTCAGTTTCCACACATGTAAAATGGGGATAAAGAAAGAACCCAGCTCCTGGGATCGATATGAAGATTGCATGAGATGATACGCAGGACACCTGTAGCACAATGCAGGGCATGCAGTAAGAGCTCAATAAACGCCACTTGCTATTTTTCTATATGTGTGTTTAGCAACATTTTGAATGGAATCATATTGCGCATTACTTTTGTAACTTTTTTTCACTCCTTTAGTGTGATCATTTCCCTAGATCATTAAATATTCTTCAAGGCATTTTTAATGGCTGTAATATTTTATCTCAGGAGTTATGGTAATTTATTTAACCACTCTCAGAGAGATTATTCTATAAACTTTTTTTTTATTATTCTATAAACTATTTTTTAAACTCAGCTCCCAGGTCAGAGTCACAAGGGTAGGGTGGGGGTGGGGGTGGGTCCTTCAGAGCTCCTGACCCACCTGCCCCTACCCCCAGTCATCATTACCCTCTGCCTGTGCCTGCCTCCCCATCTTCAGCTGGAATCAATCGTGCTCCCTTCTGGCCCTTCCCTCCTGCCTCATAACATCAATCAACCAACAGCCACCACTGTGTGCCCAGCCTAGTGCCAGCAATACCGGAGCATCTGGAAGAAGAGAGGTTGCCCTGCCTTCAAGGACCCTGTTCTCTGTCTGGAGAGGCAAACTATATGCCTATCAGACAATCAGAGAACAGAGAGGTAGCCAGAGAGGAGGGCGTGGTGGGAACTGATGTTCCTGGGAGCCCTGGCAACAAACAGGGCACTCCAGAGGAGAGAGTCGGTGGGGGCAAGGTGCACAATGACCGGCTGGACACTGAGTTGGGAGAGTGTGGGGAGGGGGCTGGTTAGAGGTTATAGTTAGACAGGAGCACAGCTGGGAGCCCTTGCGGGGTTACAATCCTGCTGGGGTCTGGGCTGATGGAGCATGCCGGATTGCGGGGCCCCAGCTCGGAACTAATGCCCCCGGTGGCTAGGGGCAATCATTTCAAAATGAAGGTAATGATCCAATTAGTGGTTATCCATCAAGTTCAGTTATCTCTCCTCGGGATGGGGAGCAGAGAAGCTGAGTAAACACGTGCCTTGGACTGTGACATAAAACCAGACTCCCTCGTGCTGGAAAATGAGTTCAAGATGTGGGCTGAGCCACCTCTGGGGCCTGCAGGTTAGCGTCTCTGTGGCCGAAAGAGGCAGGGAAGCCATTGGCACTCACGAGGGGTGGGGTCTCTGAGCCGGCAGCTCCCTCTCTTACCTCCCCCACCTCCCAACCTGGGCCCCTCGCCCAACTGTGAGAAGTGGGAGAGGCCACTGGTGGCTGTGGGCCTGGGGAAGAGCTCACAAGCACAGTCAGAGTCTGACCTGACTCCCAATAAGAGGCTTCTATGCAATTTGGCCTGAGCCCTGAGCCCCCAGCCCCCAGCTCAGAGCTTCTGGAAGCCTTCACTGGCCTCCCCAGCTCACCGCCACCACCCCCCAACCCCGCCCGGACATTCACTGTCTATGCAACACATTTACAGACTGGGTACATTCTGTCTTGAGCCTCTTGATTTAGATTCCAGGTTCCCTAAAGACAAGGGCTTTCTGTGGTTTCTCACAGGACCAACTCTGTAGAACCATGTGTCATTTTAAAATGAAGAAACTGAGGCTTAGGGAGGGGAACTGATTGGCCCAATAACACATTGTTAGTTAATGCCTTATTCAGGATCAGAGCTGAAGTCGCTAGCTCAACAACTAGTTTTGAATGCTACTGTGTGCCAGGCACTGCTGTACTGAACGAAAACAGGCAATAATGCCTGCCCTCATGTGGCTCACATCTAGTGGCATGACGCAGGCAATCAGCAAATTAAGTAAGCAAAAATATATAGCACATCACATGCTGAAAAGTGCTACAGAGAAAACTAAAGCAGGGAAGGGGGTGTTAGAAGGAAGGGGGTTTTGGGGGAGACCTTTTGACAACAGATGCTGGGAAGGTCTAGGAAGGTGGCATATGAGCAAAGGCTTTGAGGAGGTGAAAGGGTGAGTATGTGTCTGAGGTGCAAAAAGGCCCTTAGGCAGGGGAGTGCCTGGAAAGCTGCAGAAACACTGAGAAGGTCATCATGGCCTGGGCAGAGTGAGGAGGCACTGTGGGGAGGTCGGGGAGGCTGTGCAGGGCAGGAGTGATCACAGAGTGCACAGCTTCGCAGGTGCCTAAGGACTCTGGCTTTTGCTCTGCATGAGATGATTGCAGGGATGGGGGAAGTTGGGAGTGGGGGGTGTGGAATGGCTTGATCTGACTTAAGTTTTAAAGCAATCACTCTAGCTCTTCTTCCCCCTTTGTCACACGAGGGTGTCCATATGACATGCCTGCCCGATGGAACATAGCAGACATGCTCAATAAATGCCAAATAAATGAACAAAGAGACAGACGGGAATTCTACGTGTAGTGAACACGAAGCAACCTTCAGAGTGGCTAGACCTGCAGGCGTGTCTACCTGGAGAGCGCTGGCCATCAAGGAGGGCCTGGACACAGGGATAACGGGAAGGGCATGGGTGGGTGGGGTGGGAAAGAGAAAAGGACGCAAGGTCTGCCACATCTCCAAGTCAAGAGGGACTTGGGGCTGAGGTCCTTCGAGAAGCCTGAAATCCACCTGGAAAAAAAGTCCATGCTTGTGTTCTACTCAAGGGACAGGGGATGTGCAGCCCCTCAGGAACTAGAGCCAGGGTGGGGAATACTCAGGGAACAAGGCTTCTCACCCTCAGGATACCTCTCAAATCTCTTTCACTGGAACATAAGCCATTTATCCTCATCTTCCCCAGAGGAGGGTACCAGCCATCATCTCAGACAACCACTGGCCAGTCATCCACACTGGGCAGCCATTCGTGAGCCATTTCCTGATTCTGCCCTTCATGCAGAAGGCCCTGAAATGCTCTTAGCGACATGTTTGGAAGTGACCTCCAATTTCTTTATCCCCTGCTCATGGGACCACCCACCGCTGCCCCCGTCCCCTCAGGCATTTGGAAGGAACACTACAGGGTTGTCCTGCTCAGTCATTTCCCAATGGAATTTCACACTGTCCTTTATCCCCCAGCCCCTGCCCGCAATGTTCAGAGCTGCCTCAGGAACTTACTTTGCAGAACAGGCTCTACCTCCCACTAACTTGGCTCAGCCTGACCTGGTCATACCAACTCACCTCTTAGTAGCTGGACTTTTACGGGCCATTGAATGAGACACCCTTCTCAGCTTCTGACCTGGAGAGATCAGAGAATGACATTACTAAAGCTACCACATCCCTGGTTCCACCAGGACACCACCAACCTCTCTGCATTCTATTCTCTACTCTGACCACAAAGAGGCAGGACCCTTCTTCGCATCCTGAAATGGTGAGCCCTTTTTCCATCCTGGAACCTGCCTATCTGGACATTGCTGGTCCTCAAACCCGTCTAGCAGAGCCAGCACACACGCCCCGCATTGAGGCCTGCCCCCTTCTATAGCAAGAATGCAGAAATTGAAGCACTGGGCTTCCAGTGTACAGAAGTTTCCTTGGGGATTCCTTGCTTCTTCTTCATGGCCTGGGTAAGCACTCAATGACCTTAGGTGGCTCTCTCTGCTCTGGGATACGCAGGTCTGCTTTCAAAAGGGCCAGTTACCCTGTGTGCTCATCTCATGAGTGGACCAGCAGCATATTAACTACAGTATGTTTTAAACAGTTACCTAGTTCTACCAAAAGACACATTCACTTGCAACAGTATTCACAATAGCAAAGACGTGTGTGTGTGTGTGTGTGTGTGTGTGTGTGTGTGTGTGTGTGTGTGTGTGTTTAAAAAAAAAAATTGGCCGGGCACGGTGGCTCATGCCTGTAATCCCAGAACTTTGGGAGGCCGAGGTGGGCGGATCACGAGGTCAGGAGATCAAGACCATCTTGGCTAACATGGTGAAACCCCATCTCTACTAAAAAATACAAAAAAAAAAAAAATTAGCTGGGCGTGGTGGCAGGCGCCTGTAGTCCCAGCTACTCAGGAGGCTGAGGCACGAGAATGGCGTGAACCCGGGAGGTGGAGCTTGCAGTGAGCAGAGATCACACCACTGCACTCCAGCCTGGGTGACAGAACAAGACTCCATTTCAAAAACAAAACAAAAAAAAAATCATGTCCTTTGCAGGAACATGAATACAGCTAGAGGCCATTATCCTAAGTGAATTAACACAGGACCAGAAAACCAAATGCCGCATGTTCTCACTTACAAGTGGGAGCTAAATATTGAGCACACATGGATATAAGGATGGGAGCAGTAGACACTGGGAACTCTAAGACAGGAGAGGATAGGAGGGGGCAAGGGTTGAAAAACTACCTGTTGGGCGCCATGCTCACTCCCTGGGTGACAGGGTCATTCATACGCCAAGCCTCAGTGGCACACAATATAGCCATATAACAAACCTGCACATGTACCCGCTGAACCTAAAATAAAAATTGAAAGAGAAATAAATTAACAGTTAAATACTTTCCTTTTTTCTGGGTCCTCTTCTGCCCTTCCCTCTACTTCTACCTTGAAAATCCACCATGGCTTCAAGGTGAGTCCCAGCTCTGACACGGACATGCTGTGTGACCCTGAGCAAGTGGTTTTTTTTTTCTTTTTGAGATGGAGTCTCACTTCCATCACCCAGGCTGGAGTGCAGTGGCATGATCTCAGTTCACTGCAACCTCTGCCTTCCAGGCTCAAGCAGTTCTCCTATCTCAGCCAAATAGCTGAGACTACAGGCATACACCACCATGCCTGGCTAATTTTTGTACTTTTAGTAGAGACAGAGTTTCACCATATTGGTCAGGCTGATCTTGAACTCCTAACCTCTGGTGATCCTCCTGCCTTGGCCTCCCAAAGTGCTGGGATTACAGGTGTGAGCTACTGTGCCTGTCCTGCACAAGTGATTTAACTCCTCTAAGTCTCAGCTTCTTTACCTGTAAGATGGAAAAAATAACAAGTACTGTACCTGAAAGTGTTGTTGTCAGCATTGGTAAGTTCAAGGGAGACTCAACACCTGGCATGGGGCAGGCCCTCTGCTACATGGAAGTGGTTATTAGTATTGTTTAAATAATCATATTTCAAGAGCCACCTTTTCCATAATGCCATTCCTCATTCTTCATCCAAAATATTTTATCCACTGCACTTTGTATTTTCTTATTGGACTTCCCTCAGGTCAGTGGGGAAACTAAGGAAATAGGGGAGATGGAAAAATGAATTGTTTAAAGAAGAAAAAAAAAAAGAAGGTTATTAAACAGTAGCTTGATGATTGAATGAGTATACCTGGGTGGCAAATGGGCTTCATCTTGTGTGGTAACACGATTTCGGAAGGGATTGTTTGAAGCACAGGAGAACAGTGCTGTGGTTAATTAGTGGTGTCCAGGGCCTGTCAGGAGGTGGGAGGCAAAGGGAGGGAGAACATTAGGACAAATATCTAATGCATGTGGGGCTTAAAACCTAAATGACGGGTTAATAGGTGCAGTACACCACCATGGCCCATGTATTCCAATGTAACAAACCTGCACATTCTGCACATGTATCCCAGAACTTAAAGTAAAATTTTTAAAAAATGAATGGTGTCTGCTACAGATAGTGGACCCTATATAACCTATTTGCCTATGATAGAATACACTATAGATCTATAGAATATTATCCTGTCAGAGTCATTTGGTCAAAACTCCTCATTTCATAGGTGAAGAAACTGCCATGTATGCTAAGGTGGATAGTTGTATAGTATTTATTTACTTATTTTTCATTTGACTATTTCTTTACATAGCCACAGCCATAGCAATTAGGACGTAGTAGGTTTTCTAACTCTTAGTATACAGTTCTTAATGCACTTCATTGTTTCTTCCTCCAGTGAGACCTCAGAACATTCTAGAAACTTGGAGCCTAAAAAGAATTATATTGCTCCAAGACATAATGAGTGTTTACAGTGCACTCAAGAAAGACGAATTAAGGTATGAAACCACAAAATAAATAAAATATGTGCTACTTCTGCTTTTTATTGGAAGAGAGGTGGAAGGAGAGGTTACAAGGGAGGAGAGAACCCTGGCCCATAAAGAATCTAAGGTCCCCCTGCATTGTAGCCGGGAGAAGTCCAATGTCAGCACTCAATCAGTCCCCATCATGACCATGGGTTCAGGGGCGAGGGATGCAGGGTAGCAGCAGGGGACTTCGTTGTCTTGAGTTTGGGTTTCCTTGGGAGTTCAGGAGCTTCCAGAGGTGAGACTGTGTTACAAGGAGGTCATTCACACTTGCCTCCCTAGGTTGAAGCTACCATCTGTCTATGCAGCACTCAGGATGACCAACACTTTACTGCATTGTCATCTGGACATCCCAACAACCTTCTGTGGTAGATAATATTATTTTCATTTTACCCATAAGGACTGAGGTTTAGTTAAGTAAGTTGCACAGGACAAAACAGTAGCAAAATCAAGATTTGCACCCAGGACTCCTGACTCCAAATCCTTACACTATTCCACAGTGCTTGATGCTCTAGGTCCTCTTTTCAGGTGTGGAATAGTTTGAACAAAGACCTGCTTCGACTGTGAGCATGGAGTCATCCTCTTGAAGTCTGACCCTCTTTGATCCCGCCGGAGATTGGTTTCCGAGAGTTGCTCTGGCCAGGTCTCTGTGAAGAATGCTGCCACTGCGACTGCTGCTCATTATCACACGGGAGAGCTCCCTGCTCCCTGAGGGAGATGAGAAGAAAACCCTGCTTCTGGCGGGCTGGCCACAGCTCTGGGCAGCAGGCTGTCCACAAGGCGTGAGTGCTGTGGTGCCCCCAGCAAGCCAGCTCTCACTTGTTGACTTTCTGTCAGTGTGCATCCTCTGCGGGATCCAACCATATTAAATTGCTTCAAGCAGCCTATAAAATAAAGACAATTGCAATGCCATAAGGAACAGCGTACCCCCAACCATAAATAAATTAGGGCTCTAATTCCATCAAGGCATGTGGGTGACATCACACACCGTGAGAGCCGGGCTTGGAAGGGCCGTTCACATCACCGCAAATCTGAGATGGAATTTCCACCTTAATTTATTTACATCTTCTGGTGGCCGGGGTGCTGTGACAGATGATTTCTGAAATGTCTGATTCCTCCAGATTATGACCTCAGGTTCTGTTCTTGTCCTTCCTTCCCGCCCGCCCCCTGGCCCCGCCTTTCTCACACCCCTGGGCCCACATTTCCCTCATCATATTTTGTTTTCTTTGTGTTCCTGGTAAAGAACACAAGAAGAGAAAGCCTGGTACTGAGAAGAAATGGCAAATTCCAGACACCGAAGACAGGCCTAGGAGAAGCGCGGGAGGCACATGAAGGAGGAGCCCCTCCCGCGCCATGATGTGTTGCCTTGCCCAGGGCCATTCATCCAGGGCCTCTCTGGAGACATATAGCCTTTCCTTGCTGGAAATTTCAACTTAATTAAATCTACTAGGTGTGTTCTTGAATGTCAACCATGTCCTAGGCAACGTGTAGCAGTCAGAACCATATGGAACCAAGGAATTTTAGAGGCAGACAGACCTTCAGAGGTCTCAAGTTAGTTTGACTCATTTTACAAATGAAGGACCCAAGAGAAGGGAAGTGATTTTTCTAAGATCATGTGGCAAATAAATGGCAGGGCCACATCTAGACTGCAGAAAAAGCGGGAAACATTAACAGTGTCCGCCAGGGCCTCACACCTTAGTCGGAGAAATAAGACAGATATCTTCAAAAGGGTTATCTAAAACCAGGACGGAGTGTCTAATCAGAGCCAAACTGAGGGTTACAAATGCTGAATTCAGGGAAGGACGGGAGCAATACCGGCTGTGAGTTTGGGGCAAATTTCATAGAGGAAGCAGTGGAGTTGGATACTGAAGGGTGGGTGGGCTCTCACTTGTCAGAGATTAGAAGTGGGGGCATTCATTACAGGCAGAGAAATGGCCGGAGCAAAGGCCTGGGAGCTGGAATAAGCATGCTACACAGAAGGTCAGTGAGACCCCAGTGGAAAGAGGGGTCAGTATCTAAGTGCCATTATCTAATGGGGCCAGAGGACTCCGCTTAACCCTCAGGTCAGCTGAGGGTACTGTCATTCTTGAATAAAAGCAGTAAAAGAAAGCACTTTTTGAACTTGGCTAAACAAACTGTGGTCTGGAGACTACCAGTATCAGCTTTACCTCACCTGAGACTTACTGAATCCGAATCTGCATTTTAACTTGACCCTCAGGTGGTGTGACTCATGGGCACATATTAGTATCTGAGAAGCCCTGCTTTAAGAAACCTGGCATAGTTTGAATATCATTTCTTCATTATTCCAGAAGTTGTTCCTTGGTGTTGCTTTTTTTTTTTTCCTGACCAAGAATGACCCGTTAGCCAACATTATTATACTCAGAAATTCTTGCAAAGTGAAATAAACTAGCAAATTGTTTTCAAATAGAATGATGTTTTCAAGAATATTAAGTTTAACAATTAATGAAGATGACAGTATTAGATTTTATAAACACGATTAAGCATGTGTTTATTTCTATTTTGCAGTTCTCTTTTTACATTTTGAAGCCCATGGACTTTCTTCCAATGATCAGACATTTTTTAAGCCCTTGCAAGGCTCTCGGGCTTTAGTATCTAATGGATAAAACAGGCCATGGTGTGTCTTGCAGCAGCGGGGTCTCCCACATAGCTCAGGGCAGCTTCCTAGGGAGGTGGTAAGATCTCAGCAGGGAAAACTGAGACTCCCTGCCCTATCCAAGACCCCTGCCCCATGCCGTGAGATTTCAAGGGAACGCTCATGCCTGGAGTTTGATTCACTAAGGGTTGGAGGCACTTCCTCTTCTCCAGACACCACATAAACTTCCTAGATCCTCATGCTGCCCAAGGCCAGGTGGTAGGTGGAGCCCATAATGGATTTCCCACCAGCCCACCGGATGAGGGTTTAGAGTTGGAATTAAGTTGATTTAAAGAAAATATATAAAGTGATTTCTGTGTGTGTGTGTACCTGAGTTCGCATATCAAGATGAATACTTGCTATATTTTCTTTAAAAAAAAAAATGCAAAATTTCTCCTCCCAAGACCTCCACTAAAGGGAGGAGAGGGTGTGCGTGTGCTGGAGGTAAAGCCACAAGCAAAGCTGCAAAGTGTCCAGGCAGCCTTTCAAGTCCTCCACACTAGACTGGGGTTGACACCAGCAAGGTGCCCTTCCTCCTACCAAACCACAAGCTATGTGCCCAGTCTGGGTCATGGTTTCCTCTTCCAATGACCATCTTAAAGTGCTTGGGGTGGACTTTCAGAGGCAAGAATTCCCCCCACCCCATGTGCCCTCTGCCACACTGACATCACTTTGATCTTCTGGGGACTGTTGCTCAGGGAGGACCTGGCCTCAGGCCTATCTGCCTCTCTTCCCATGGGCAATCTGTGCCAGGGACCTGTCTGTGAATCCCCTCAGAGTTGCCCCATCATACCCTGCAGAGGGTTACCTTCTTTGAAGCTCTGGGTACCTGTGGTGTCCCCTCCACTCAGAGGGACATCCACAATAAGGAAATCTCCCACAACAATAGGAACCTTGCTGGGGGCCTCCTCTCTTAACTTTTATAAAATGTGATTTAATTCATATACCATAAAATTCATCTTTTACAGAGTACTGTTCAATCGTTTTTAGTATATTCACAAGGTTGTGCAACCATCACCACAATCTCATTCCAGAATATTTTCATCACTCCAAAAAGAAACCCCATACCCACAGCAATCACTCCCTCTCTCCCAGCTTCTGGTAACCACAAATTGGTTTTCTGTCTTTGTGGATTTGCCTATTTTGTGTAAACAGAATTATAGAATATGTGGTCCTTTGTGACTGTCTTTCCTTCTCTTTTATCTTACCACAAGCAGGCTTGCCTCACTAATTTCTTAAGAAGGCCTAGAAGTCACTAGTCTGGGAGAAATGGTAACAGTCCTGAAGCAAATTCTCCTGAGGAAGCTCATTGGTTTCTCTCTTCCTGAGTGTTCCTCCAGTGGCTGGTCCAGGCCCCATGACCTATGGGGACTCAGCTTTATCAAAGGGAATGGGTCGATGCAAGTAGACACAGTTTGGTTGCGGACTGTGGTCCAGGCCTGCGCTTACAGTGCAGACCAAGGGCTGGCCACTGCTACAGAAATCAGTTTTGTTCAAATTATGTCTGACCTGGCTATGGCCATTTCAAATGAAATATCCAAATGGCCTTTCACAGTATACAAGATGCCTCCTCAAATGGTCTACACAACTGCAGAAAGAGAGGATAAAAGACTTGCCCAAGGTTATTCAGGTGGGAAGTAGTAAAGGCAGGACTCAAGTTCAGGGCTTGAACCTAACAGCCTCCACATTCCTTAATGACCTGTGCTTGTGGTAGACTATTCCCCCAGGTAGACTATTCTCCCATACTCTCCTCTTGAAACTTCTCCCTCCAGAAAGCTATTCTGGGTCAGTTGTGAGCAGACATGCAGGCTCTTCCTCCTCTTTCTCCTTCTCCCTGAGCTCCTCTCCTTCCACATCCCACAATGGCCTGAGTGGTCCACTCACACTGCTTATGGTTCTACTAACATTGAAGTTGATTATTTTGTTTTCCGCTTTTCTGACTGCATGATTGTTAGAAACTTAATGTTGGTGTCCTCCCTCCCAAATTTATATGCTGAAGTCCTAACCCCCATTGTGACAGCATTGAAAATGAGGCCTTTGGGAGGTAATTAGGATTAAATTAAGTAATGGAGGGGGGCTGTCAAAATGGGATTAGTTGCCTTGTAAGTAGAAAGACAGAGATCACTTGCTGAGGAAACTTCATGTAAGCATGGAGTTAGAAGGCAGCTGTCTGCAAACCAGGAAGGGAGCCCTCACCAGGAACCAAATCAGCTGCACTTGATCTTGGACTCCTCAGCTTCCAGAAATAAATGCATGCAGTTTAAGCCACCTAGTCTATGGTATTTTGTTATGGTAGCCCCTAGCAGATTAAGACAATGATCTTGAGAAAGTCATTGATCCACTTACTCCTTTACTTTTTTTTTTTTTTTTTTTTTTACAAGAGAGGATAATATTAGTACTCACATTTAAGGCCATTGAGAGGATTAACTCTGATATATGTAAGAAGCTTAGAATAGCACCTAGGACACAGAAAGCCTTTAATAAATGTTGGATTTATCGTACTACTGTATATATTTGTATTTCTTATGCTGTTGAATAAAAATTCTATTTATGCATACTCTGACTTACACAAAAGGGATGTTCACAAATATTGAAGGAAGGAAAGAAGTAATGAAGAAAGGAAAAAGAATAAGGGAGGAGAAGAAGAAGGAAGGAAGAAAGGAAGGAAGGACTTTGCAGTCGCTTCTAAATAAAGAATAAAGGTTGATCTGTAACTGTTTGCTTTTTCCTTTTAAAATATCTCCATATACATATCCAGAGAAAATTCAGGCATTGCAAAAAGGAGAAATTCATTGGTAATTTATGAAATTCACTTGAAACTGCAAATGGAAAGGCTAGGATGGTGTCCCTTCTGTTGGCCAATACTATACTAGTGTTGGAAAATCAGTACTCAGCCTTTTAAAATTCATTCTCACATCTAAAGCTGTAGGTACTCTTGATTACATCAATGGCCATTTTATTAGATTCTCCTTTCAGCATCCTGAGGGCCTGGCTTCTCTCACTCTCTGAACTGGCTAGGAATTGAGTTTGTGGCTCTGTCTATCTTCTTTTTCTCTCCTTGTGATCTTCCTAGTGGAGACTGATGTTCTCACTTGTAAAATTCACAGCGCTTCCTCACATTAATATTAAGTCTGCTCCGTTTGCTGATTTTCTTCCATCTTGTCCCTCTTTACACATCTCATGTCAGGAAACACTCTGGTGAGGGTGTGTATTGGGGAAAGGAAGATGTGATGTTGTGAGATGGTAGAGATTCCGGATGACTAGAAGGTTCTTTCTCTTTACCATTCCTGCATTTACTTGTGCTCTGGTTCCCAACATAGCAGCAAAAGACAGCCCTGGAGGATATCCTCAAACTGGACAGACTCAGTCTCAGAATGCCTGCCACACCCTCAATGCTATTCTGAAAGAAGTTACTTGTGTTATGCATAATCTTTAAGAAGCTATGGTTTTACACTGAATGACCTGCCCTTTCCATATCTTGAGCCCCGGAATTGCTGATTGGACCGGGGGCAGACACCTAGATCAAGGGCAGTTAATCCCAAAGATGAGCTGTGCCCATCCTAGTCTCTTTCCAAGGTATTTGAACCAAGGTATGCCAAGTGAAGGATGTAATCACCAATGAGGCTGAAACAGAACATTTGTAACAGATGAAGAAACCAGAGAAGCCATGATAATCTAGCAAAAGCCAAAGTTACATGGGAACAGAAATTATTATAAGTAAACAGAAGCTAGACTCAAAGAGTTACCAGAAGGAGAATGGAAAAAACACACAAAAAGCAGCAGAAACATGGGGATACAAAGAGACCAGGCCACCTATGGGAGAAAACTCTATGCCAGCTTCCTTGGTTCTACATCACATTCTGGTCTGGGCCATCCTCCCTTCTCCTGAAGTTACTTGAGTGAGTCTCTGTTTCTTACAACCACCAGAACCTAAGGATCATCTTCCTGTTCCTCAGGCCTCTCCAGAGATTGGGAGCCAGGTATAATGGGGACCCCCAAACCAGAAGCAGTGGCAGGGACAAAGTTCAGCTCATCTCAATGCATTGCACTTGAAGTCTGGTATCCAAGTTAATCCAGCAAGTATGCAATTTGAGCACTTATCACTGTGAGACCCTGTGCAAGATTTGCAGAGGTAAAAAGTAAAGAAAGAGTAAGAGAGCCCTTGACTTCAAGGAGCGTATTCCCTAAATAGGATGTAAGAAACACAACTAAGTCAGTACAAAGCTGAACAGATGTGTGTGTCAAAGAGGAGGAAACACAGTGCTTTGAAGTTTCAGGGAAGTTGTGGTCGTATTAGGATATGGGGTTCAGAAAAGACTTTGCTGTGGATGCAAAGGAAAAATGTAAGAAATACTGAGGTTGAAGCTGGGCATGGTGGTGCATGCCTGTAGTCCCAGCTACTCAGCAGGCTGAAGCAGGAGGAGCATGTGAGCCCAGCCTCAGCAAATGGAAAGGAAAGGAAAGAGAAAGAGAAAGGAAAGGAAGAAAGAAGAGAGAGTAAGGAAGGAAGAAAGGAGAGAGGGAGGGAGGGAGGGAGGGAGGAAGGCAGGAAGGCAGGAAGGCAGGAAGGCAGGAAGGCAGGCAGGCAGGCAGGAAGGAAGGAAGGAAGGAAGGAAGGAAGGAAGGAAGGAAAGATGTACAACTGCTTCTTTTCCTCCTACAGGTTTTATGAGACCAGAGGTAATTCCCTGCCACTGTTTAGGGTTGCTGTGACTAACAATTCCATCCTTCTGAAGTGCCAGCTGGTTGGGGCTCTCTCTCTGGCAACTGATTGGCCCATAAGCCCTGCCTTGCTGATCCTGCAGCGTTCTCCAGTGCAAGTGACTGAAAACATGCCTTTCCCAACAAGGAGAATATGTAAGATTTAGTTCCCAAGTTATGTTTCACGTTTACAACGGTCTTCTCATCATCGTTAGTTGGATTAAATTTAGTGATTACAAAGATTTTTGTTTCTATCAGTAATACCTTTGATCTTGAGAAACAAGAGCAATTTAAACAGACCCAGATGCTCTAAACTCCACCACATGTTTGTTGTATTTCTTTTAATCGCATTGTATTTGAGGCTGTCATTTAAATCAATTAAATATGAACGTTATTCCTATGGCCATGATTCCCTGGCTTCTCATACTAAACCTTTGCTGGTTTTTGTTACTCAATTGCAGAACCTTCAAAGAAAAATGTTTAATATTAATTATTATGTTATCCTCCACTCTTGTGAAATAGGTATGTCCCCTTACCAAAGTCACTGCAGAAGCCAGAATGTAATACCATGGAAAAATTACCCTGGGCCCACAAAGTCATCAGATTTTAAATCACTGCTGTCTATTCCTTTTCAGAAAGACTTTGCCCCCTTTAAAATGGATCATTTAGTTGAATTATTATCTCTATGATTATCAACAACTCTTTCTGTCAATGTCATTCAACCAAGACTTATTGAGTGTCCACTGAATTTCTGTAAACGTTTCCTCCGTCTGTAAATCAAAGTAGTTCCAAGAACTTTGGTCATGGGACAGTGAATTCTGGGGGAAGAGAGGAGAGAGAAGTGGGGAAGGCAGGCATGAAACAATACAATCTCAGGGTGAGTGTATAAGGTAAAGAGAACAAGGCTTGTCCTCAGTGGACATGAATTGAACCCTAATTTCAACATCAATCAGTGACCTTGGGCATGTCATTTAACCTCATTTGAATTTCAGTTTTCCAATGAAAGAAACATGTACCTAAAACCTCTGTGAGAAAACAGCCCTCTGGACTTGGTGGGTAATACTTAGATAGCTGCTGCCTCAACAGCAGACCTGCATGGAGCCGGGGTTGCCTCCAGTCTGTGGGAGACAAAGCCTGCTCTGAAGAGCTGAGGTTTTTCCTGGGGTCCTTCCAACCTTACACATGAAGAGAGAACTTAGTAGGACTAAGCTGTGCAGGAGAGGCTGCCTGAGTAGGTATGGTGATTTAGTGCCCACTCCCTGGAGAAAGCCCAGAGGAAGCTAAGAAGGAAAGCCAGCAAGCACCTGCAGAGGTGGCCCAACCCTTTGGGACATGAAGGGAGAAATAAATCTTTTCTTGAGACCCTCTGGGAATAAAACAGGTGGGCAGGAGGTCCCTGTTCTCCTGAAGCCAGTCTGGTTTTTACTCTTCTTCTACTCTGATTTTCTGGGTCCTCCCTTAAGATTTCCAGAAGATTTTGAGAAATTCCAGCTGCCACAGCTGAGCTAAAGGGAGATAAGACAAAGGGTTTGTGCCCAGTTGGACTAGGGCATTGAAAGTGCAGCCTCAGGCTGGGTGCGGTGGGGCACGCCTGTAATCCCAGCACATTGGGAGGCCAAGGCGGGAGGATTGCTTGAGCCCAGGAGTTTGAGATCAGCCTGAGCAGCATAGTAAGATCCTGTCTCTACTAAAAAAAAAAAAAAAAAAAAACGGCATGGTAGCACACACCTGTAGTCCCAGCTACTCAGGAAGCTGCTGTGGGAACATCATTTGAGGCCAGGAGTTCCAAGCTGCAGTGAGCCATGATCGTGCCACTGCACTCCAGCCTGGGCAATAGAGCAAGACCCTGTCCCAGAAAAAGAGGAAAAAAAAAAAAGAATAAAATAGCAACCTCAGCCACTGGGCCTAGAAAGGTAGCGGGAGCCAAGGGGTGGCAGTAAGGTGGGTGGTGGCGAGCCCCAAGAATGACTAGCATTGACACACAAGGGCCACTTGGTCCCAATTGTTTTTCCCACATCAAGAAAGCCCTTGCAGAGCTAAATCTACTTGGAGTTTTATTTTATTACAAGCAGCAAAATTCTCTCACACTATCTCCAAGTCTCATACCCCAGACACCTCAGTACCTGAAACCCCAGTGGACTAACAACCCCTGCCAAACACTCAGCTAGGGGCAAACACTATGGACTCTTTCCAGCAGTGGTGAGGGGTTCCATGGAGCCAGCCACACTCTCCTCCAGGTGAGAAATACTTTTCCAGGCCATTGACTGCATCCTCACCGCACATATTGGATGGCTAAAAAGAGGGTGCAGTCTATGACCTAGAAAGTACTTCTTCAGCTTGTATCCTCAAGCGTTGACCTCATCAGTTCAGACTCCGCTCCAGTCCACAGAGCTGGCCAGCCCAGATGACTCCCCTTTTGATGTAAAGAGCTGGATAATCCAGAATGGACACCAAGCCTGGGACGCTGTTCTAGAAATTAACCTGCTGTCAGA
Organism: Rhinopithecus bieti; assembly: GCF_001698545.2. Taxonomy (NCBI): domain Eukaryota; kingdom Metazoa; phylum Chordata; class Mammalia; order Primates; family Cercopithecidae; genus Rhinopithecus; species Rhinopithecus bieti. The sequence continues at coordinate 2,140,663 of NW_016824934.1, read as the reverse complement.
GGTAAGTGCCTTCCACTGAATGTCAAAAGGCCACTTAAAAATCAGTGTAGCCCCCTTTGTCATCTGTGTTTGTTATCAATGTGCTATACCAGGCATGGTAAATGGGAACTCCCAGTTCCAGGGAGCCTGCTTGCAACCCTTTAAACTCAAATTGTAAAATAACAGCAGCTGATGGTTTTGTTTTGTTTCTTTTCAGAATGTAATGCATGCCAAGCATAGATTATCTCCAAAAATCCACACAATTAATCTATGCATTTTCGTGATGTTGATAAGGAGACTGGGACTCAGAGAAAAAGCAATGTGCCCAAAGTCACACAGCTGGTGAGTGTGATGGCAAGATTCAAGTGCAGGCTTGGCCTCTTCAGCACTAAGCCATGCTTCAATTGTGGCTGGTATTGGTTAAGGTGATTGTGGTCACTAGTACCGGACACCAACAGTGGTTGGCTAAATAAATAAGAAAATAAACAATCCAGAAGGCAAGGAGAATATTTTATATTTACTAGAAGATTTCTAGAAGAACTATCAGAATGCAATAAAAAGCTGCACCCCAGGTGAAAAGGAAGCAGGGCAGTGGGGCCTGAGCAGCAGGATTTGTGGACTTTCCAGGGCACCTGGTGCCAACTTATGGCTTCAGTGGATCAAAGTTACAAAACTCCTGGGGAAGAAAAATCAGACTATCCCAGCTTGATTGGGTGTAATCCTAAGGTCAGTCAGCTTGGCCAGCAGGTCAGGGGCAGGAGCAGAGACAAAGATACCAATAAGGGGCAAGGGAAGAAGTTTCTAGAGAAGGGGGTCATTGAGCCAGGAGGCTGCTTCCCTGCCTCCGAGAAAAGGTCCACAGTGATATCAGGAAGGCCGAGACAGAGGAGCTGTGAAACCCTCCTTACAGGGATTTAGAAAACACTTAGAAAGCTTCCCTGACTCCTGGCTGGCACTGGGGACCTCATCCAGGCTTAACAGGTAGGTTCCCTCAGTCTGCAGCCCTCTCTTCACCATGACAAGCCTTCCTTGTCTGTGCCTTTGCTCAAGTGGTTTCCCAAGGCCTCTCCCCCTCCCCCACCACCTCTCCAGCAACCCAAATCTTCCCCATCCTTCAAGGTGCACACATCTTCCAAGGAACCTTTCTCAGTCCCTCCATCCCCTTTTTCCTCCCACCAACAACTACAGCACTTAATCTGCCCCTCACACCTGGTCCTTTTAGCCATATTCTGTACTATTTGCTGTTATTTTCTGTTTCTTGGTCTTCTCCCTTCCAACTAGAATAGATTCTTTGAGAGCAAAGACCTTATCTCCTCTTTTTTATATTCTCCTTATATAACCTAATGCAGGACTAAACCTGATTGTAAAAATAGCCACAAAAGTAATAACTATCTTTATATCACCTCTTCAAAGGCTTTCTTGTATATAGTTGCATTTGTACCTCACAACAACCCAGCACATTTGGAAATGAAGGTATTATACTCCTGACTCTGCTGCATGACATCTGGGCCCTCAGCTAAAAGAAGGAGTCCCCTACTGGTTGGTGCCCACTGTCAGCTGAGACCTTGGCTGGGCACATTGGCCAGAGCACCTACACATGGCCTCTTCCTGTGGCTTGGGCTTCCCCACAGCATGCTGGCCTCAGGGTATTTGAACTACTTCCCTGGTGAAGCTCCAAAGGTGAGTATCCCAGAAGAACCAGGGAAAAGTTGTGTGGTCTTTTCTAATTTTAGTCTCTGAGGTCATGCAGTGTCACTTTCGACTGCACTCTATTGGTTTCAAGTGAGTCACTAAGGTTGGCCCACATTCAAGGATGAGGGACATTGACTTCCACCTCTCAATGGTAAGAGTGCCCAAGAATTTGCACAACATATTTTAAAATTGCCATGATTCCCCATTGAACAGATAGAAAAACTGAGGCTTAGAAAGGGTAAGTGGACTTGCCCAAGGTCACACAGCTGCCAAGAAAACAGCAAGTTAGAAGTAATCCCAATTCCCTGTGCAGGGTTTACTCTCCTATGTGGCACCTGCTGGGTGATACCTTGATGATTTCTACAGAAAGGTGGCAGCAGGGCCAAGAAGAAGGGAGGCGAGAAGGAGAAGGGACCCTTCCTGGTCCATGTCATCTCTGCTCTGGTGGGCTCCTTGGACCCCTCTAACTATTTTGGGCTCTAAAAACAGTTTGAGAGGTACCTACCCTCTCAGCACTGAGAAATAACTCTCTGTGATAGCTAGGAAGTAAATAAAATGAGGAGATCAGTGCCAGATATGTGTGTTGTATATTAATCAAAACATAGACAGCAGGTATATCTGTGGCCTATTTCAGGGGGCTAGCCATCCAATCATACAATGGGGCTAGGGGCTGGAGCTAATGCTGGGGCCTAGGACTGGGGGCTGGAGGCAGGGGCCCAGGAGTGGAAGTCTTTGCCCCACTTTCCACTATGATCTGTACTCAACCCAAAGCCTGCACGCCTATTCACACATCTGTTCAGCACTTGCCTGCAATCATTTAGGTTTTATTATTGGACTTGTCACCATATTAATGTAGCTGTACATTTAAATTGATTGTAATTGTACATTTCCTGAAAAACCTTGGGTTTTTTGCAAGTATTAATTAACTGATGCATTTAAATTAAAAACAATTATGTAACCACAGACCTGCCTTCTTTGCTCTGCATGCCAAAAGTGAAGGTTTCATTTAATGCATAAAATAAGTGGATTAATATTTCACAATTAAGGTCAATTTCCATTTGGAAAGGAGAGATAATGAACCGACTCTCACCTGTAATCCCCTGACATGTTTCCATAAGAATTCTAGTCTTCATGAATTTTGTAATCTGGATGTTCAGAGAACATGTTAATAAAGCTGCTGATAAATGGAAACATTAACAGAATAAATCAGGACCCCTGGCTGCAAAGCTCAGGTGGTATCTGTTTTCATGTTAAGCTAATGAGGCTAGAATTTAGAAAAGCTCTGGCAAAGTCACAGCAGAGTCATTCAGTAGCAAAGAAAAAGAAAAGTAGAATTCTTGTCCTGCCCTGAGATGAGGTCCTCCCACAAGAGTAGAGTCAGGTGCAGGGGCTTCTCTGTGTGACTCTTGGGAAGGAACTTGATCTCTCTGAGTCTCTGTTTCCTTGTCTATTAGGTGGAAATAGGAAGTAGTATCAGCCTCACACTACTGTTAGAATTATACATAAACTAATATATATACTGTACTTAGCACTATAGCTGGTGTCTGCCAGGACTCAGTAAAAGGGAGATGCTGATTTTTTTCATTTGTTTTGGTTTTGGGGTTTTGTTTGTTTGTTTGTTTTGAGACAGGATGTTGCCCCAGCCTGCAGTACAGTGGCACGATCATGGCTCACTGCAGCCTCGACCTCCTGGGCTCAAGCAATCCTCCCACCTTAGCCTCCTGAGTAGCTGGGACTACAGGCATGTGCCATCACACCTGGTTAACTTTTTTTAAATTTTTTGCAGGGACAAGGTCTCATTATTTTGCCCAGGCTGGTCTCAAACTCCTGGCATCAAGTAATCCTCTAGCTTAGGCCTCCCAAAATGCCAGGATTACAGATGTGAGCCAACACACCAGGCCTTGTTGTTATTTTTATTGATTCCAAGAGAGGAAGCTAAGAGAAGGGAATGGGGAACCTCTTCGGACTGAGAAGGAATAGGCCCCACGCGCTGGTTCCCCGCCCTGTGAGATGTGCGCGCGTGAAGGTTCACCTCGCAGTGAGTTCAATGGGGTAGGCAGCAAGGCAGTTCTGGGAACTATGTCCGGTGCCACTGGAAGCTGGTGGGGATGGCAGAAGGGGTTCAGCCATCCCCGTATGAGATCGCCACGTCAGCAATGACTCCCAAGCATGAGAAGAGAAAATTCCCCATCAACTCTTTCCAACTCTAGTCCAGACCTCTTTCCAAGACACATTTGCCTCTCTACTCTCAGCAGACAGCAGCGCTGTCAGAAGCAACTGCAGTCGGCTGAGTTCTCATTACCGCAGAGAGAGCTCCCGCTCCACACACTCCTCCCTTCTTTCTCCCCTCCTGGGAGTCATCTACTCACTCTCCTGCCTGCCCCCAGAGCAGCTGGGGCACCAAGAAGGACGGCAGGAGGGGTTGGGATTTAAGGGCAAACTCCAAGGGCAGCGCTTCCTCACTCCACCCTAAAACTCATCCTCACACGGTCCCCAAGGAAGCTGTTGCAAACAATTCCCTCTCCCCAAGGTGGATTTGGGCAGTGAAGAGATGATGGGGAAAGCCAAGGGCTCCTAGGACAAGAGCTCCTGCGGTGAGCTGAGCTCCAGGTTCTTTCATTCCTCCTTCAACAAATATGTACTTCGAGCCAACACAGGGCCAGGCCCTTTTCTTGGCATTATGGACACAGATGTGAACAAAACAACTAAGATCCCTCCCATCATAGAGATTATACGAGAGAGACAGAGAGAAAGAGAGAGAGAGAGGAGGAGGAGGAGGAAGGAGGAGGAAGAAGGAGGAGGAGAACGAGAGAGAGAGAGAGAAAGAGAGAGAGAAGAAAGAAAGAAAGAAAGAAAGAAAGAAAGAAAGAAAGAAAGAAAGAAAGAAAGAAAGAAAGAAAGAAAGAAAGAAAGAGAAAGAAAGAAAGAAAGAAAGAAAGAAAGAAAGAAAGAAAGAAAGAAAGAAAGAAAGAAAGAAAGAAAGAAAGAAAGGAGAGAGGGAGGGAGGGAGGGAGGGAGGGAGGGAGGAAGGAAGGAAGAAAATATGGAGAAAATAAAACAGGGAAGGTCCTCTGGAATGGGGGATGTGCAATTTTAAATTGAGAAGATCAGAAGTACCTTGACTGAGAAGGTGACATTGGAGCAAAGACTTGAAACAGAGCACCTTCCAGTTCCAACTTGCACTGGCTCCCTGGGTGAGCTTGGGAAAGTCACTTTCCTTCTCTGAGTTTTCCTGGAAAATAATAAAGTAACTGGGCTGACCTAAATCAGTAACTTCCAACTGTCTGTTCACTCTGCACAATCCCTTTAGTCAGATGAAGAATTATGCAGAACCCTATAGGTTAGACTTCCCAGATAAAATTTAAGATACCTGGCCAGGCATGGTGGCTCAAGCCTGTAATCCCAGCACTTTGGGAGGCCGAGACGGGTGGATCATGAGGTCAGGAAATCGAGACCATCCTGGCTAACACGGTGAAACCCTGTCTCTACTAAAAAATACAAAAACTAGCTGACCAAGGTGGCGGGCGCCTGTAGTCCCAGCTACTCGGGAGGCTGAGGCAGGAGAATGGCATAAACCCGGGAGATGGAGATTGCAGTGAGCTGAGATCCGGCCACTGCACTCCAGCCTGGGCGACAGGGCGAGACTCGGTCTCAAAAAAAAAAAAAAAAAAAAAGTAAGATACCCAATTCAATTTGAATTTCAAGTAAACCAATGAATAATTTTTTTGAACATAGGTATATCCCAAGCATTGCATGGGACATACTTATACTAAAAAGTATTTGTTTATCTGAATTCAAGTTGAACTGGGTGACCTGTGTTTTTATTTGCCAAATCTACCACCCTCCTATAGGTGACACAGGAATGGGAGCAGGGGAAGCAGCCCTCAGAGCTCAGGAGCTCTACAACTAGCCCGTCTGAGGCTTGGTGTCCCCAGGGGCAGGGCTGGACGGCATCTCCGAGAGACTGTGATGGATCCCATTGGGAAAAAGAGTGATTGCTGCGTTCCAAAGTTCAGCCTGAGGTCAATCCAGGGCCAGGTGCCCCCTGATCTCAGGGAGCCTTCAGTTAAATACCTAAGGAGAAGGCAACCAGTTCAGCACCTGGCAGTGATGGGTGCCCAGAAACTGTTTACTGGGGTCTCTCACTGTCCAGGCTTTTCAGAGGTAAACTCCTGGTCCATTTAGCTCAGATGGTCCCTCCACCCCATAGGGCCAGGAACAGGTTGACGGAGCATGGTACTGAGTCTGGGCAAAGGGCCCAGGAGGTTTGGTGGTTTTCTCCCCAGAGGTTCATTCATTCCTGGGTTGGAACCTGAGCTTGGCTCAGAAGCTCTTTCACCCACATTTGTCTCAGAAGGGCTGGCCCTAGGCTCTCCCACCCAGTGAGAGTTAAATTGGAGAAAACAGTGACTTTTTTAAATGAAAAGGAAAAAACAACCTTCAGAACTAGATAAAGAGCAGAAATGCAAATGGCAAAATATCTGAAAGCTCCTGGCAGGTGGTGGAGGTAGTCTCTCACCAGCATGAAGTAGAAGCAAAGCCGCCAGCCTCTCCAGAGCCCACAGTTTCAGAGCATGCTGTGAGCAGCTAGGACTTCTCAGCTGGCCACAGAACTTGTTTTCTCCCTCAGGTAAAATCAGTAGCCAAGGCAGTCTGCTCTCAATTTTCTGTCTTGTGGCTTATCTGAGCTGGGATAACTCCAGGATGAGGGAGAGGGGAACTGGGGACAGAAGGAAAGGAAAAAGGGGGCCCTGACTAGAGAGGCAGGACACAGCAGAGAAACCATGGCATGTGTTCGTGCCAGTTCCAGTGTCTACTACTGTGTAACAATCACCCCCAAAATAGTGGCTTAAAGCAATTTATTTAAATTTCTTAGCCTGGTGCAGTGGCTCATGCCTCTAAACCCAACGCTCTGGAAGTCTGAGGTGAGAGGATAGCTTGAGGCCGGGAGTTGAAGACCAGCCTGGAAAACATAGCAAGATCTTGTCTCTACAAAAAAAAATTTAATAGCAAGATCTTGTCTCTACAAAAAAAAATTAATAGCAAGATCTTGTCTCTAAAAAAAAAATTTTTCTTAATAGCAAGATCTTGTCTCTACAAAACAAAATATTTTTTAATTAGTTGGGTGTGGTGGCACATGCCTTTGGTCCTAGCTACTCAGGAGGCTGAGGCAAGAGGACTGCTTGAGCCCAGGAGTTTGAGTTATGCAGTGAGCTATGATTGTACCACTGCCCTCCAACCTGGGCAGCAAAATTTTAAGAAACCCTGTCTCTTAAAATATTTTTTAATTTTTTAATTTAAAAATAAAATTAAATAAATACATTTCACATGGTTCTGGGGGTTGAATAGGCTCAGCTGGGCAGTTCTCACTTTGGGTCTCTTCTGATGTCAGCAGGAGCTGAAGACATCTGAAGCCTCAGTTAGGCTGAGTGTCCCAAAAGGCTTCTTCACTCACATGTCTGGCACCTGGGCAGGGATAGTAGGAACACTAGATGATGGCCCCCACACATCCCACACATTCTTGCCACATGGCTAGTTTGAGCTCCTTCACAATATGGCAGTCTGGAGTAGCAGACTTCTTACACATAATATGGTGGTCTGGAGTATCAGACTTCCTACACAGTAGTGGCTTTTCCCTGAACTCCTGTCCAAGGCTTTCTATGACCCAGTCTCAGAAGTCACGAAGTATTACTTAACTCTGCTGCATGCTGATGATTAAAAGGACCAGCCCAGATTTAGTGTAGGAGAGACTGATGTGAATTCTGGGAGGGCTGACCCATGGTTGAGGGGCTTTTGGGGAGACTAGCTACTACAGTGCCCTTGCTGTGAGGTTCGGGCTGTGCCCATCAGCCCAGTTGCCAGGCAAAGCAAAAGCTGAAGCGACAAGGACAGTCACTTTGCTGACTGGTGCAAATGACGCCCTCTAAACATTGGTCGGTAGGGAATGCGGTATAAAGAATCGAGAAACCTAGGGCCTGGCGCTGGCTCTGGCTTTCTCGGGCTATGCACTAGTGGGCACTGGTGTCTTCATCTTAAAATTGAGGCAGTTGGATTAAATCACTTAAGTTTCTTCTCACCTCTGAGTTAAGAAATATAACATGGCTGGGTGCGGTGGCTCCCGCCTGTAATCCCAGCACTTTGGGAGGCCAAGAAGGGTGGATCACTTGAGGTCAGAATTTTGAGACCAGCCTGGCCAACATGGTGAAACACTGTCTCTACTTAAAACACAAAAAATAGCCAGGCGTTGTGGCACATGCCTGTAATCCCAGCTACTCAGGAAGCTGAGGTAGGAGAATTGCTTGAACCCAGGAAGCAGAGGTTGCAGCGAGCCAAGATAGCGCCACTGCACTCCATCCTGGGCAACAGAGCGAGACTCAGTCTCAAAAAATAATAACAATAGAAGTAAGAAATATAACATGATATATGAGTTCATCACAGAATCTAAGTCTTTCAAGAGGCAAGGGGACCAAGTCCCAGGGCCATTCTCAGAAGCAAGCATGAAAATTAGAAGTGCCAAGTTATCAGCCACCAATCTTTGCCTCTTCTGAGGCAACAAAATCCATATAGCCAAATGAATATGTTCAATTCAGAGGATCCTGCCCTTCCCTTCCTGACTGTGTGTGCACTTGTGCATATGTGTGCACGCATACATGTGTGTGCACGTGGGGAGGTGTAAACGTTAGGCAAGTGTCCCACTGCACATTGTGTTTCTGCTCCAGAAAAAACTGCCAAATGAGTAGTTTATACTGGAGGAAACAGCCCAAATACTTCAACTTATATAACTATGTGTTATATGGCGTTTTAATTTAGCCCTCATTCCAAATGCATGGTGCGTCCTTTTGACACCTTGAAGAAATGCTTCTCAGATGACAGGCTGGGCACAGCAGCTCAAGGCTGCAAAAGGAAAGCACACAGCCCTGAAAATTAAAAGGGATTTAGGTCCTCCTTGGAAATTTCCAGCCTCAGGCTACTCGATGTGGTCATTTATTAAGTGACTTAATCAGGAAAAGGAACTCAGTCTCAGAGCAATTAAGTTGCTTTCTGGGCACTGCTGGATTCTCCCAATTATGAATGGGGTAATGCATTCATACTGGGACTACCAGAAGAGAATTCTATTCCAGGGCTGAATAATGCTTAGCTACTCAGCTATGGAGACTCCGTGTTGCTGAGAAATATATTAACTTGCTGAATTTGGGGAAACTTTCCTTTGATTGAATCCAAGCAGGTTTGTTATTTTTTGCTTTGTTTTGTTTCTTGTTTCTGAGACTCTGTCTCACTGCAGCCTCGACCTCCCCAGCTCAAGTGATCCTCCTGCCTCTGCCTCCTGTGTAGCCGGGACCACGGGTGTGCACCCAGATAATTTTCTATTTTTTGTAGAGACAGGGTCTCACTTTGTTGCCGAGGCTGGTCTGGAACTCCTGGCCTCAAGCATTCCCCCTGCCTCAGCCTCTCAAAGTGCTGAGATTATAGGTGTGAGCCACCTTGCCTGGCTTCCAAACAGTTTTTTAACATAGTTTTATTTGCCCTATAATGGGAAGGATCAGGGTTATAGAATTATGACCTGTCAGAGTCTGAAGACTCTCAAAGCTCTCTTGTCCCAAGCTTATAGGTGTGAGCCACCTTGCCTGGCTTCCAAACAGTTTTTTAACATAGTTTTATTTGCCCTATAATGGGAAGGATCAGGGTTATAGAATTATGACCTGTCAGAGTCTGAAGACTCTCAAAGCTCTTTTGTCCCAAGCTTATTCATTTCTGTGCCAAAGAGACAAAGGGAAAACGATAGTGCTCAAGGCCACATACTTTGTCTGGGCAAAACTGGGACTAGCCTCCAGGTCTCCCTTCTCAAAGCTCAAGGTTGTTGTCTAAACTAGTGGGGAAAGGATCTCTCTAGGACTTTGTTGGGATACTGAAGAAGCATTCTGGGACCCCTCTCAAATAACCAGCCATGGCTCCCCCAAAGAGTAGAGCAGAATGGACTCAATATCCTGTGCAAAGTATACATGTGGGAGTGAATACTCAGCGAGAGAATTTGCTCAAAAATATTTATTGAGGGCCTCCTATGTACCAGGAACAATGCTGGAAACCAGGAATATGGCAGAGAACATAATGTCTCTGCCCTAGAGAAGGATCTTACACTACAGGCTGGTGAGGAGGAAAATAAGGGAATGAGTGGATGAATAAATAGATGGATGGGTAATTAATAGATGGATAGATAGATGGATAATAAATGAATGGATAGATGGTTGGTTGCTACATTTAGAAAGACAGGAGAGCAATAATTCAGGATTAAGTTAGGCTTAGACTCAGAAACCTGGGGAACTGCACCCTCCTGCATACCTGCTGTGCAGCCAAAATCAACTCTATTCAGATATTCTCCTGCTCAAAGGTCGTCGGTGGATATCCAGTCCTCCATCATCCATACCCTACACTGCTCCAGTGTTTGCCATTTACTTCAGTCCTGGTTAATCTCATCACAGTGTCCTTAACACCACTACTAATCAAAACGATTCCTACTCATTTGCTCAGACTGTCAGCTTTTCCTGGAATGCCCTCTGCTGTGCCCTCTGCCTCTTCTCCAAGTCCCTCTCCCTTCATCCTGCTCTCCCCACCCTCTCCGGGCCTGCCTGTAACACACACCAGGCACTGAGCACATACTCTTCGGGAGGTGCACTGTATCTGGTGAGCTACACTTGTCTCCCCTACCGTCAGCTAAATGGTCAAGCCAACTAGGTTAGGAACTGTATTCCCTTTCAGGGCCCCCATGGACAAGCACAGGGCTGGGCACACAATAGATGATGAATAAAGACTTTAAGAATAACATAGAATCTGAAGACAGTAAGTACACGTGGTCCCTAGGACACATGCCTGGCTTGGGCTCACCACTAGGAAACTCTGAAACCCTGGTTTTCCTCCCAGAATCTACTTCATCCAGCCCCGCCCTCTCCACCCACTGTCATGCTTTCCCGGAGGCATCCCCTCAGAATTAACATCGGGGCGAGGCCCGAGTGCTGGGCAGGGATGTGGGGAGTGGCCTTTTGGATTGTTTTACAACAAAACCTCCTCTTCTCAGCTGGTGAATGACTCAGCATCTTGGATCCCAAATGAAAAAAAAAAAGGGAAAAAAAGCTACTTTCATTCTGTCATGCAGGAAGCACAGAGGGTCCAGCTGACTTTGTGACGTCACTGTGCCAGGCTCAGAGCCCAGCCATGTCAAATCTGGGCACCTGAGCTGTGAGCTGCTCTGCCAACATTCTAACCAGTCAGGGATGGAGAAAGAGCACCTCCTGTTGATGGACTTGGCAACCCCATTTTATAGATGAGAAAGTTGAGACCAGATAAATCAAAACCTCTTAGGGTTCCCCAAATTGTCACTCTTTCTCCCTGATGTCTGCCCAGGACCTCTCTGAGCAGGTGAAAGATGAAAATTAATTCTTCCTCAAAACAGCTGCAGCTCTATATTAAAGGAAGAATCTCTAAATATGCAGCTTCTCTCGAGCCCCCACACCACAGGTGGCTGGTGGGGAGCCACCATGCCTGCTCCCACTCTTGCATGCCGCTGGTTCCTGAGAGCCAGGGGCTCTTCAGAGAGGGCCCTTCTTCTCATTTGAATATGTTGGGAAGCAGAGGAAGGTGTAGACAACAGGCCCTGTGACTGCTGGAGGGAGACCTGGGCCAGCAGCTGCAGGAAACATTCAAGAACAGTTCATCCTTACAAAAATATCCTCCCTCTGACACCAACCAGCTCCAGAGATGCAGGAAGGGACACTGGGAAATCAATCTGCGTTCCAGAATGAGCCAGTTCTGCCAGCGAGGCGGTTTCCTTCCTGCCCTGGCTACCACTGATATAGAGTACCAACAAGGCAGGCCAGGCACGGTGGCTCACACCTGTAATCCCAGCACTTTGGGAGGCCAGGGCAGGCGGATCACGAGGTCAGGAGATCGAGACCATCCTCACTAACATGGTGTAAAAATACAAAAAATTAGCCAGGCGTGGTGGCAGATGCCTGTAGTCCCAACTACTCGGGAGGCTGAGGCAGGAGAATGGCGTGAACCCGGGAGATGGAGCTTGCAGTGAGCCGAGATCGCACCACTGCACTCCAGCCTGGGCGACAGAGCAAGACGCCATCTCAAAAAAAAAAAAAGAAAAGAAAAGAAAAGAAAAGAAAAGAATACCAGCAAGACGTCATAACATCCACTCGTCCCTGCATCCCAGATAGGGTGGCCCGAGCTCCAGGACCCGCTGGGAGGAGGGGAGAAGCGTCGTGGCCTGGCAGCCTTGTTCAGTCATGTGGGCATCGACTAGCCCACCTGGCCACCAGGCAGCACCGGGATTCCCCCTTCCTCCCTTCTGTTCCTGCCGAATCCAAAGTATGGTCAGTGCATTCAACATGAACTCAACAGTCCTGCTGCTCAGGGTAGCAATACAGGACAGTGGCCACATGCCCAGACTCTGCAAGCAGACCTTGCTTCAACTCCCTTCTCTGTCCCTAGTTTAACCTCCCTGCACCCCAAGTACCCACTTTCCATTATGTAAAATGGGCCTAATGGCAGTCTCCACCTTAGAGAGTTGTCAGGGGAGTCATAAATTCTTCTTCTCAAGCCCCTTGTTCAGTGTCATAGTGAACACTCAATAAAAGACAGCTACTATTTATAAATTAATGAAAGGACTTTCTAAAAAGCTTCTGCTGGGTACAAGTTGCCGTGCTAGATGCTGGACCATTTCTGTGTTCATTATGGCTGGGCAAGGGAAGGGAGGGAGAAATTATTTAATCCAGTAAATTATGAACAGTTATGAGAAAGGAAAAGTGTTTGATGTCTGAGGAAACCAATAGTATTGACTGAAGGCTAAGAATGGCATCTGCCCTAAATGAGATGGGAGGCCCCTGATGCGGTAGGATGGAGTGAGTGAGTGCAAAGATTCTTTCCCATTCTCATGCCTGTCATACTAGTGGCTATGAAGGGACATAAACACCCTGTTCTGGAACCTAAGGGATGCTAGGACTCCCGAGGAAGAAGCAGAAGGCCTTCTACTGGCGGATCCAGGAGCTCTGTCAGCCTGCCCACACCACGGATCCAGGGATGAGTTCAGGGCTGGTGGAGGGACGCTGGGTCTGTGAGTCCCTGCACTGAAGGCCGCCTTTCATGGCTATGCGCATGTGAGAATTTGCTTGGGAAGACACATTTTCTTCATGCTTTCAGTGGGGTCCCTGACCTCAAAAGGTTTAGAACCACTGCTCTATGGATTAACTTCATCCTGTCCAGCATGATTCACAGATGATATTGTAAGCACCGGTCCTCTCTCTTCAACCAGTCTGTATTTGCCATCCGTCACCATCATCTGATATGGCCAGAGTAAATGTGTATGGTCGACTCTGTATATTTCTATGTATTTTGGCTTTTCCCAGAAATCTCTTACTTTGGACACCTGGAGGGAGATAGGCAACAAACACAAAGCCTAGGAGGCTTTCTCAGGTATGGCTAAGGTAGGTCAGGAAGGCAGCAGTCCCTGCTGGGTGCTGTCAATGAGGCTGGGGCTTCTGCCTGTCTACAGGAGCGTACGTAGTGGTGATGCACAACTACAGAAGGGGTGAAAGAGTTCATGAGCTGCAAATTATTCAGGCTGACTGAAGCCTTGAGGAAGAAGTGGGCAGTGGGGAGAGGTAGGCTACTCATATGTGCAAAGTCCAATGGCAAAGGGTCCCATTAGCCATGGTAAGGAGGCTAAATTCCATCCTGAGGTTAATAGGTGCCATTAGAAGAATGTAAAGACAGAGTGGCATAATCTTATCTGTGTCCTAAATTGGTTGCTCTGGCAGATTTGTGATGGGCGACTTGGAAAAGGAGTGACATTAGGGAGTGAGGAGGAAGGGGAAAGAAAGGAAATCAATATTTATTGAATACCTCTTATGTACCAAGCACTAGATTCTCGCATTGATAGCAGACATGAATCGCAGTGGTACAGTCACTTCATTCTTCCAAGTCTGGGCTCACAGTCCCTGTTGATTGGGCAGGGGGCCATAGAATCCCTCCCATCCACCCACCTGAATATCACTGATCAGAGTGGGAATCACTGGCCCAAGAGGAGCCTATAAGATTCTCTTTCTCTCCACCCCCGTCCCCTCCCTCAGGAATTTGGAACAAGGGCAGAGATTTCTGAGTGCCTCTGGCGTGTCTGAACCAGGAGGACACACAAAGACTAGGGAAGCACCCAGGACAAGTTGCTCTTCAGAGAGAGAAGAACAAAGATGCTTGGAAGGGAACTCAGAAAAGAGACCATTCTCCCATCCAGATTTGGGAAAAGTGTGCCTGCCTTGATTTCCAACTATTTCCCAAGTTCTGTTCCACCTCTCTTAAGGACAATGGTGTTCCTTACTCTTGAATGCATGTGCTACCCGTGAATCCTTAAAATAAATTTATTTTTGTTTCTTCTGTTTGACTCAGTGGATTTCTATGACTTGTGCTTCAAAGTACCTTGACTAAGACACTCAAATTCTCTGAGTCCCCAAGGCTCACCCCAGGCATAATGGATACCAACTCAATGGGGCCATGAGCATGTCCAGATGTTCCCAGCTGTGGGACTAAGGATGCTGCAGGATGGTTTGCCCTGGTCACATGGGCTCCTTCTCAGCAGGAGAAAACAGGAACTGAAGGTCACCAGTCTCAGAAAAATCTCAGGGGCTGGGGGGCTGAGACTTGAGGAGGACAAGGGATGGCTTTTTCTAGAACCTAGACCTATATTCCTGATACCTGGAAGGAACTCTTAAGCATTGGAAGCTGGAAGTGTCTGGGAACCCAAGCTCAGAGAGAGGAATGGCTTTAAGGGTGAAGGAGGAGAACTTGGTAGAAAAGCAGGCCCCAGTGCAGTAGGTCAGAGCATGCACTCTGCAGCCAAACGGCCTGGGTTCGAGAACCCAGCTCTGGCATAGCTGCCAGAGTTACACTTTACCTCTATGAGCCCCAGCGTCATCACCTATAAGATGGAGATACTAATCACATCCAGCTCATACCGGTATTTGAGATTACGTGAAATAGCACAATGCCTAGCACATAATAAGCATTCAGTAACTTCTTCCTATCATTACTTTTGCTATTACAGAGGAATTAAGGGCAGCAAGGCTTACGGTTTACACTATGTGTTCTGGCATCAAAGACTGAAATTCCAGAGGCTCCTAACCAGCTGTATGACTTTGGGCAAGTTGCTTAACCTCTCTGAACCTGTCTCCTCATCTTAAAGGCTGATAATATCCACATTACAGGATTATTGTACCCACTCTACCTTAGTATACCATTTTGTGCATAGAAGATACTCTATTAGTGGAAGCTATTTTTTATTTCAACAGATATACCTGGCTCTATCTCAAGGCTCAGAAGGCTCAGGGTCTGATGAGGATGGAGTTAGGGAAGGGAAGAGGAGTCACTTTATTTTCTCTTGGTTACAATCACAGTCCACACACACCTACAGAGCCTTCAGTATGAATTCTGCTTTGTATTCAGTCCTGGGAACAAACACAATAGAAGCAGAAAACTTCATCTCAACCCCATCGAAATATGCAATGCCACACTGGTATGTAGCTGCCTTTTGCTTTCTGAGAATTATTCTAATGTGACCAAAATTCTGGAAATACTATCAGATAATGTAAAACATGATGGCAGCTGAAGTTCTCCACTTTGTCTCCAAACAGGGAATCCAGCCTTTTCACATACATTAGCTTGATTCCTCTTCTCAAACTCCTGGAAGCAAGGTGTTGGTTACACCTCTTCTTTTTTTGTTTTGTTTTGTTTTGTTTTGTTTTGTTTTTTGAGACAGTCTCGCTTTGTCACCCAGGCTGGAGTGCAGGGGTGTGTCTCAGCTCACTGCAACCTCCAGCGCCTGGGTTCCAGCAATTCTCAGCCTCCCGAGTAGCTGGGATTACAGGTATGCACCCCCACACCCAGCTAATTTTTGTGTCTTTAGCAGAGACGGGTTTCACCATATTAGCCAGGCTGGTCTTGAACTCCTGGCTTCAAGTGGTCTGCCTGCTTCTGCCTCCGAAAGTTCTGGGATTACAGGCGTGAGCCACCAAACCCCGCCAGTTACATCTACTTTTATTCCCTCTCCCATCTATCAAGACCAGGAAACTGACTCCATAAGATAAAGTCGCTTACCTTTGGTCACACTGTTATTAAGTGGCAGGGGCAGTATTTAACCCAGATAGCCTGACTCCAAAGCCCATACTCTCTCCATGGTTGCTGTGGATGGTGAACCGTAGATGCCAAGGTGGTCTCCTGTTGTACCCATTCCTGTCTTTCCAACTGCCCCCCAAGGACCTCCAGTCACGTATCTCAGCATTTCCCAGGGTGCTTAGTCCAGGTCTGGGAATATAACACAGTCTTGATAATAATTTTCACCTTGAAAGTCCATCTGTTTTTCGACATTGAAGTCAGGTGCTTTCTGAAATAACACTAATCGTATGCAACTCTAAACACACTCTCATGATCACAGCCCTAGTGACAATAGCATCAATTACTGAGTACTACTTACCAGATGTTTCATAAACTTTCTCTCTAATCCCCAAAGTGGTTGTATTCAATTCAACAATGTATTTATTGAATGCTTACTGCGTGCCAAACACTGGGCTCTAAACTCCCCATTTTACAAATGCACAAAATAAGGCTCCAAGATTGAGTAACTTACAAAAGGGGTGGGTCTGGGTCAAGAACCCAGGCCTGCCTCACACCAAACCCCACGTTCTCCACTTTACTCACCCTATCTTTCTCTGTGTGTGTATGAGCATTTATAATAGTGTGACTATATTACAAGAGTTGGAACAAAGAGAGCTGACCATACCTGTCACCACAAACCAGAATACCACAGCGCTACCAGAAAGACACCTCTTTGCGGCTCTGACCAGGTCCCACTGCAGCAGGCTCATGCGCAGGTTTCCCTGAGCAATCTGCCCTCCCCAGGAGGGCTGTATCTTGTTTCTACCTACTTCATTAGAGTGTTCTCACAGCACTGTGCATAAATTAATTAGCACATATTCTTCTGTAAGAAACAGCCCCTCGGTTTTAGCCTTAATTCAGAGACAACAAAGTAAAGCATTGGATTTCCAAGTTAAGAACAATGCTGGCTTTTTCTAGGTTCCCTTTAAAAATGTAGAACTCGGTAGAAACCCTTCTGTGGCTGCCTCCAATGGCCGGGTGGGAGTGGCCTCTTGCCCAGGCGCTACCCGAATGGGTAGAGCCAACGGTAGTCACCAGCCAGACAGGAGGGGGTATCACTGATGAGTCGGGCTGATGCATTGTAATTAATGGTAATAAAAATAGATACCACGAGAGAGAGAAGTGCCAAGCCAGGAATCCCTACGACAGGATAGAGTTTCTTTCAGGTAATGGAAAGAAGAAGAAGAAGAAAGTCACTTCTAACAGGAAACCTGATCTACTCGTTGCCTACAGAGGATTTTTGTAAAGTAACTTAGGAAATGCAACGGAAGACGGCAGCCCCAGAAAAATTAGAATAACTCTACTTAGAAAACTTTCTTTAATGCAGAAAGCGGTGGGTCTGGGTCGAGAACCATGGGAACCTGGGTGATGCTATAGGCAGTTAGACCTGGAATTTCTAAAGGCAGTGAGTTCAGTCTGTAGCTCCTCGGGCCATGGGGAGACTCCAGCACCCAGGACTCCTGGTTGAAGGAAAGCGTCCACTCTCTGAGACTTACCCTCCAAGGAAGGGGAGGGTAAGAGCGGGGCTGGGAGAGAAGAGCAGGAGGAAAGAGGAGGAAGAGGACCATTCTCCTATTGGCCTGGTCACTTCCCAGCTGTTGCTGTCAGTCAAACCCGATTGGTCATTCAGACATCCATTCAAACATTTCCTGGGCACCCAGACGTTGCAGGGGAAACGTGAGATGGAGAAAAGCTAGCGTCTATTCCCCCAATAATCCTGTGATCAGACCGTCTGGCAACCTAGTGCACCTCAGGGTTCTGTGTGTTTCTGTCTCCGAGGTCTCGCTCTTCGCGGGCGCGCCTCGCTTTTCGAACCCTCCATGCCAGCGCAGGCGGGTCAGTGCTGGGGTGAGGAGGGAAGAACAGCAGGCCCTCTCCGCGTCCTCTCCCTCCTGGGCTACAGGCCTGCGGGGAGCCGAGCGCGCATTCCCTCCGGCCTGAACTCTGGGCCCGCCGCGTGGGGGCGCTGGCTTGAAGACCTGGTGGAGCTACAGGGCCCGGGACACGCAGCCCCTCCACTGCCCCGCTGCAAAACAACCCGGTGGTGGAGTTCGGCGGCTCCCTGAACCCAAAGCTGCGAGCCCGGCCCCTCGCGTCGTGGCCCTGCCCGCCGCGCTCGCGCCCCTCCGCACCCAGGCGAAGGGGCCCAGGAAGGGACTCCAGGACTAAGGCGGGACCGCGGGCGGGGACGCAGGGCCGGGGGTCGCAGGAAGGCTGCCAGCGCCTGGACCCAGATACCCGCCCCAAATCCCGACTGGTCCCGGCGCCGCCTGGGCCGATTCGCCTCTTTGCGGGTCTCCAGGCTGGCCCCGAGCCCCTGTGCTCATTATTTTCGTTTGAACAAGATCCCCCGTGAACCCGCGGCCTCTAAACCGTTGTATCGTGTGGGTCCTCCAGGCTGCCGTGTGGGTCTCAAGGTAAAGGCCCAGAGGGCAAAGGGGTGGCGATGCCCCCAGGGACTCCGTTGCTCCAGCTCTCCGGGCCTGTGACTGCGCCAGCCACGTGCGGCGCGGCCGATGCCGCGGTTCGCTTGGTTCCAGGAGTGCGGCCGCCCCGAGCCCAGCGCCTGGCAACCTTGCCCGGGCTCGGAGCGCCGCGGGGCGCATTCTCCGACACGGAGAATTCGTGTGAGCCAATTGGCCTCGCCCTGACCTGCCCCTCGTCGGATAATACGGAAAACCGCGGGTGCAGGGTTTGCGAGTAGCTGGTTGCGT
Source organism: Rhinopithecus bieti (assembly GCF_001698545.2). NCBI lineage: Eukaryota > Metazoa > Chordata > Mammalia > Primates > Cercopithecidae > Rhinopithecus > Rhinopithecus bieti. The sequence continues at coordinate 2,122,076 of NW_016824934.1, read as the reverse complement.
CCGCCGGGACCCGACAGACACCGCAGGTGCGAGGGGCGGGTGGGGAGGCACCGGAGCCTCAGCGCCGCCCCGTCGGGCACCACCTGCCCGCTTTCAACGAAACGCGTCGCCCAGGCCCAGAGAACTCGGGGACTGTCTGGGGATCGCGCCCGGCCCATCCCGGCTGGGGCGCTCGGAGCTGGGAGAGGGCGGAGAGCCTCCACCCAGGCCGGGGCATCCCAGAGCCCGAGGTGGGGAGCTGCATGGACAGCCCGAGGCGGGCGGCGCCAGGGCCGGAGTCTGCCTAGGGGATTTCTGCCGCCTTTATAGGCTGGAAAAATAAAAAGTAAACCAAAAAACAAACAAACAAACAAACAAACAAACAAACAAACAAAACCCCTGGTTCCCTGACTTGGCACCGGGCACCCGCCCCCTTCTCTTTTTCCCTCTGTCACAAACAAGGTTTCTGGTTTGCCCAGAACAAAGGCCTTCCCATCCCCTGGCCTTGGAAATAGCCAGAGAGCAGCTCCTTCTTCCTAGATAACCCTATTCTTTCCGAAACGGCCCCATCCCAAAACCAGGGAAGCCCTCGGGAGGCCAGTGGGCTGCCTTCTCCCTTTTCCCAGAAATGCCCCGGGTGGGCGCGGTGTGCCAGCCCTGGGCTGCTCAATGGGCGCTGGACAGTAGGTGCCTTCGGGCTCTGTCCTAGGAGCTTCCTGCCCAACTCCAGGCACAAAGACCCCAAACTATCCCTGACAATTTGAGACAAAGCTATTCCATCAGCCTGAGATCACTGGGGAGCACCCACCCACCCCTGCTGCTGCTGCTTTCCAGAAAGTCTCATCCTCCCAAGGACTTCAGGGAAGCTTGGAGGTGAAAGGAGGCATTTCAGTAAAGCCCAAATTTCCATGGTTCCGAAAAGTTTCTCCCCCTAGCCATGGAGTTTCTCCCGTTTGTGCTGGATAAAAAGCAAGTGCAAGCCTCTTGGGAATGGGTTTTGGAACAGGAAGGAGGACAGGGATTCCGGAGATTGGAGTGAGGTAGACCCGAAAGTTTCAGTTTGAGCACCCCGCAGGCCTCTCAGCAACTGCTTTGGGCACTGCAACTAGGGGGCTGAGATTGTCATTGGCTATTAAATCCTCATCCAGACACCTCCCAAGTATTCTGTTCTGTGGCAAAGACTTGGGGAATGGGCCAGGCAGGGAAGGGGCTGGGGAGTGTGGGGAGACCCTCATTCAGCATGTAACCTTTTTAGGGCAGGCACCCATCTACTGCTGCTACTAAGAGGTTCTGGCCCACACCTGCTGGAACCAGTTTTTTACATACATGGGGGAGGAGGAGAACCAGGGGCATATTGACACACACCCATACATCAGGTAATGGTACTCCAGGTTTTCAGTGCTTCCTCAGTAATGACTTTTCATATGGCACACACTATGTTATCCACGGTGGCAGGCCCTATGTCTGTTCTGTTCTCCCTGTGCTGCTGAGCATTGCCTGGAGGCTCTTGGCAGGTCTGACTCGGGCTTAGGGCCCAGAGGCTGCAAAGAGGGCAGCACTTGGAGGAGTCTGAAGCTCCAGAAAAATCTGCTTTCACTGAACATGGGCGGGACCCAGTCCTGGGGGAAGTTGAATCTTAAAGCTCCATGGGTCGGAGGAGTGACACATTCATGGTGAAGGCTGTGGCTGAGGCTGCAGAGATTGTATGCTTTTTCAACGTTACTGTTCTTAGACCCACCCCAGCCCAGAACCAGCACGAACTTAAGAGGTTACCCAGGCTTCAATCTAATACTGGAAGAGAATGAAGAACAGTGGACCCGGGACTGGCCCAGGGTCTCAAACCAGGAAGTGACTGCCTGGTCTCACTCACCCACATCAGACCAGGATGCTCCTCTACAATCCCAGCCTAAGCACGCTAAGATGTAAGATGGCCATTGCCAGGGCTGGGCCCAGCCAGTCAGCTGAATCCTTTTAACCAAGTAGCTGAAGAAGAGGAGCTGAAAAGAGTAAGTTGCACTTTTGTTGGAGGTCAGCAAAGTGGGCTTTGAACCTCATCACAGTCTGTGATAAATTCTTCTCCATGTCTCCCGGTCCTTAGATCCAACTCTAGGGCAGCCCCTGTGCGGCAGTGCACAGGACTCTGGATAGGGTGTCCTGGACACAGCAGACCCCCTCCCAGCCTACAGATGCAGACTTGAAAGATGCCACCTGGATTTCTGCAGAAAGCTGCCCCTTTCTGCACCCGCACTGGCCTTGGGCCTACTTCATCAGCCCTGTGGCCTCATTCAACACGCCAGGGTAGGCCCCTGGAAGCTAAAGTCTTAAGAGGAGTCCCAGGGTTCCACTCTCTCATGCCTACAACACTCCCAAAGGACTTCCGGAATGCTGGAGCAGAGGGAAAATTTTTGAAATCTTGCAGAGAAGGAAATAAACACAAAGGAATAAATATATGCCTTACCATAGACACCAAGCAAAGCCAAAAGTTGAACCCAGGACTCTAGACTCCCATTCCAGTGCTCCTAGCACAAACTCACTAGAAAGTACAAAAGGGTGGGAAAGAAGAAACTGGCCTAGACTCCAGTTACATAGTCCTAGGCTGGCTGAGGGCAGAGCCGAGGATTTGTGCGGGCTAGGGTCTCGGCACCGAGAATGGCCCTGGGAGCTCCTGGCTTGCAGCAGCTGAGGGGGGAAGAGGAGGAAACTGAAGTGGAAAGGACATGTCCGGGAAGGAGCTAAGCCCCGGGTTTTTCAAAACGTAGAGCAAGAACACTCCCTCCCTCAGTTCTCCCACCTTTGTGCGAGCCCTTTTCCCACAGGATCAGCACCACGTGTTTCCACTGGCTCCCTGACAGAAGCAAAAAAACAGGACCCCCTTTTAAAGCACCTCATCCCAGGCTGGAGTGGCCAGGAGCCGAGCCGAGCCCCGCCCCAGTGGAGAAGCGGGAAGACTGGAAATCTTGCCTCCGTTCTCCTCCCCGACCACCCACCGGGGAAGCGCCACCACCGTCCTAGAGTCCCTGCCCTCGCCCCTCTCCCACGCCCTGGTGGGCAGACTGCGGGTCTGCGCCGTCCCGCTTTCTGCGTCGCAGCTGCCGGCCAGAGTCAGCTTCCATAGAGGCCACACGGAACCGCCTGGCACTGCTCGGGCTGTGGGACCCGTGGGGTTAAGTCTGAGTCCCCGCCCGGCCAGGAGCAGAAAGCGCAGAGTTGGGGCGGTACAGGCCGCCAGGCAGCCAGCGGGACTAGGAGAGGGAGGAAAGGCGGGATCCTCCGGGAAGTCGATTCTCCGGCGTCCGCCTGCGGCCACTGCCAAATCTTCCCCACTTCTTTCTTCTACTCCCTCCCCTTTTCCCTCGAGGACCGCTGGGTCCAGAGTTTCTAGGATGGGGGGTGGGGCGCTGTCAGCAGAAAAAACCAAGTCTTTGGGCGGCACCCGAGCACGTCCAAACTCTCCAAGCCCACTGGCCTGCGCCAGGGTAGAATGTGCCCGGTGAACAGAGAGCCTGGGAGGGACGCGGCGACCTGGGGAGAAGGGGAACCCGGCAGGGCCTGGGTGAGGCTGCAGAGCCCTCTCCTAGCGAAAGCTGCCCAAACTTTCTTCCCCGGGAGGGTCCTTCCACCCCTCTCCCTCCCCTTCCTCCGGGACACCCCCTTAAACGGTCTCCGCCTTCCCTTCTCTCCTCCTCCCTCCCCACCTCGACCCACCCCTTTTCGTCTTCGCCCGCTCCCCCTGCTCTCCTGTCCTCCTCCTCCCTCCTTCTTTGGGCATCCGCCCCGTCAATCTCCACCGCTGCCGGCCCCAACCCGGCCCCTCTCCGCCTCCCAGGCTCTCAGAGCGCCCCAGGCTCCAGTCGAGCCGCCCTCCGTTTTGCGCGGAGCGGGGCGATCTGTCAGCGGAGCGGGCGGGGGGGAGCGGCCCGGCCCGCCGAGGCTCGGGTTACCAGTGACTGACAGCGTCTCTATGGCGAATAATTTGACTTCGACTATTGTCTGGCACTGGCAGGCCCCGGGTCAGATAACCGGACCAATCAGGGCGCCGGCCGCCGCGCCTCATGCCCGCTTAGAATAATATTATTAAAAAAGCTGCGAGCGAGCTAGACCGGAGGGAGAACGAGTGAGAAGCGAGCGAGGGAACGGCGGGCGGGCGCGGAGCATGCGGAGCGGCGCCCCGGGCGGCCCCCGGGCTTGGGCGAGGGCTTGGGC
>NW_016824934.1:2093801-2117757 GCF_001698545.2 Rhinopithecus bieti | reverse complement strand
TGACTCGGGGCTCACCAGGGGCCAGCGCCGGGTCACGGGGCCCTCCCCGCCCGCCTCTCGGCCCGGACGGCCCGGCGGGGAAGCTTCCATGCGGGACCGCGCGGCGCGGTGAGGGCGCGCGCGGGCGGGCGCGGACGCAGCTGGCACCATGTCCATGCTGCCCACCTTCGGCTTCACGCAGGAGCAAGTGGCGTGCGTGTGCGAGGTGCTGCAGCAGGGCGGCAACATCGAGCGGCTGGGCCGCTTCCTGTGGTCGCTGCCCGCCTGCGAGCACCTCCACAAGAATGAAAGCGTGCTCAAGGCTAAGGCCGTGGTGGCCTTCCACCGCGGCAACTTCCGCGAGCTCTACAAGATCCTGGAGAGCCACCAGTTCTCGCCGCACAACCACGCCAAGCTGCAGCAGCTGTGGCTCAAGGCACACTACATCGAGGCGGAGAAGCTGCGCGGCCGACCCCTGGGCGCCGTGGGCAAATACCGTGTGCGCCGCAAATTCCCGCTGCCGCGCTCCATCTGGGACGGCGAGGAGACCAGCTACTGCTTCAAGGAAAAGAGTCGCAGCGTGCTGCGCGAGTGGTACGCCCACAACCCCTACCCTTCACCCCGCGAGAAGCGCGAGCTTGCGGAGGCCACGGGCCTCACCACCACACAGGTCAGCAACTGGTTCAAGAACCGGCGGCAGCGCGACCGGGCGGCCGAGGCCAAGGAAAGGTACGAGTAAGTAGACCTTCTTCGGCGCCGGCTCCCCGGGGCCCAAGGGAGGGGTTCGCAGGGCTTCTGCCCGTTCCCCGGAGAGGCCTAAACTGGGCCCCCAGGCCCAGCCACAGCCCAGCTGCAGCCCGGCCTGACTCGGACGATGCTTAGGCCTTTCTATGCCGGAGACCCGGCGAGCAGGGATTTGTCTAAAGCGGGCAGAGCAATTCAGGAAGTTGTCAACTAACCACTCGGTCGCTACAGGAAAAGGGTGGAGAAGTAGAGAGCTTCGGAGCAGTGCAGGACTGTAGGCCTGGATCCCCTGTGAAGCAGGCACAGTAGGTCTGGTCATCCTCAGAATGGAGGGGTTTGGGCCCAGGTGAAAGCAGATTTTGCGGATTTCTTGCTGGTGGTGCTTCCCGGCAATTCCCCCCAGCCTTACTCAGCTCCAGACCAAAGTGTGATGGGGTCGGGACTGGGACTGGGACTGGAACTTCCCTAGTTTGACCTGGATAGGGAAAAGCCTGGCCATGAATTTTCTTCGTCAGATGTGGGAGTTGATGGCGGGTCCTTTATCCCCTTAGAAAGGATCCAGAGGTGAAAGGGAGGAAGTGTCAGTTCTGGGAGAGAAGAGATACATGCCCTGTTTTCTGCCTTGCTAGAGATAGCCGTCCTTCCCTGGCACTCCAGGCCCTTGATGCCGCTCTCCTTGGGCCCTACCTCTGATGGATAGGTCAGAATGTCTGCAGTGAGCTGAGAGCCACAGAGGGGCTGGGAGTTGGATGTCCTCAGGTAAACCAGGACTTCCTGAACCAGCCTAAAGGTTGATCATTAGGCCCTTACCACTACCTGTCCTATAACCCCTCAGGACCCCAAATCTGGAGAGAAACTGATTATGGGAACAGAATCCAGACTGGAGTAAGAGGAAAACAGGACACCTGGGGTTGGCGATATGGGGTGTGTTCCACCCTGAGTTTGAATGATCAGGGTCAGAGGTGGGCGTGCTGAACCAGAAACATCTTAGGGGGAGTGCTGCACGCTCAGATACTCCCAGGTATCTGAGACCCTGAGGTTGGAGTATCCACAATGGTGAGGTCTCAGCTGCCAGCCCTGTGGGAAGTTCCCTCCCAGGAAAGCAGAAAGAAAAGCCCTCCTGGAAGCTGGTGACAAGAGATCATATCCAGGATTTTAAATATCCAAATCTGGGGAGGACCTGTCAGTCAAAGGCATAGAAGGAGGTGGGTTCTCTCTGCTGGGACCCCTCCATGCAAACTGGCATGTGTTCAGACTCCTGAAAACCTGGGTTCTCAGACCAGGCCCCAGATGAGAGCTGCAGATTCCCGGAGTGGCTGGTTACAATGGAAAAGTCTCGGCCTTCTCCCAGGGGCTGCCCTTTATCCCCCAAGCTTCTGGTCCCCCAGTTGATGTTTTCACTGTACCACCATGGAAAGGGAGTCCTCTATCCTTGGACCCTTGTCTCTAGGCCCAGCAAGGAGAGCCCTCACAGGGCTGCCCAGTTTGGAGCTACAGGGAAAGAACGCTTAGCCCCAGGATCCTATCTCCCAGCCAGGGGTCTCCCTCGGGCAGAAAAAGCAAACGGAAATGAAGGCTTGTGAGGGGCCCTAAATCCCTTAACCTGGGACCCAGGGTTCCTTAACCTCCTAGCCCCACGTCTACACAGCAAACCTGGCTTGAGGAGCCTAGAGTGATCTGAAAATCCAGGCATTATCTCCTCCTCCCTGCTCACCCCACAACTTCAGGGAACCCTGTTTGCCTGCCCCTCTGTTCCTGAAAAGAAATATTGGGAAGGAGGAAAAGAGGAAATACAGAAAAGATATTGATGAGATTGAGAGCATGAGAGGTGGGGACGATAAGGGGAGAGGGGCAAGAGAAATTGGGTGTTGAGAGATGAAGAGAATGGGCAGAAAGAACCCAGACCAGATCAAGGAAATGGTAGAAACCGAAAACACCCGCAGGCCACAAGCCTGGGATCTGTCTCCTGAGGCTGGTGGCTGGCTCTGACTGCGACTGAGATGGCTCTGGGTGGTCTCGATGTCCCTGCTGACCCCGCTGCTTTGCTCCCACACTTGCAGGGAGAACAACGAGAACTCCAATTCTAACAGCCACAACCCTCTGAATGGCAGCGGCAAGTCGGTGTTAGGCAGCTCGGAGGACGAGAAGACTCCATCCGGGACGCCAGACCACTCATCCAGCCCGGCACTGCTGCTCAGCCCACCGCCACCTGGGCTGCCGTCCCTGCACAGCCTGGGCCACCCTCCGGGCCCCAGCGCAGTGCCAGTGCCGGTGCCAGGCGGAGGTGGAGCGGACCCACTGCAACACCACCATGGCCTGCAGGACTCCATCCTTAACCCCATGTCAGCCAACCTCGTGGACCTGGGCTCCTAGAACCCGTTTGCCTTGATGAGCTTGCCTTTTGTGGCTTGACACTGGGGACCTGAGAGTGGCAGTGTCCAGGGGCGCCCCGCCCCTGCGGCCCCACCAGGTACTGAAAGACCCGCAGGCTGAGCGGGTAGAACAACCGGGTAGGGCGGATAGCTGTCTATGTTGGTCCTTGTTTGGGATTTATTTTCAACAAGTTACTTTTGGGATCCTTTTGGGGCTGGAGACTGGGTCTTAAACCACAGAAGGGAATAAATTATATACCACTGTCATTCTCTCTCTCCCTCTGTCTCTTCCTTTCTTTTCCCCTCTCTTGCCTTGCCTTTTCCCCCTTTCCTCTTCCTTTCCCTTCCTTCTCTTCTCCTTTTTCTGCTTTCTCTCTGTCTTCCTCTCTTTGTATTGCTTGTCTCTTTTCTTCTAGATTTCTGGCTTGCCACTGTTCACTCTCTCCTTCTGTCTCTCCCTCTCTGTTTCTCCCCTCTTCTCTCCTGCCAGTCTCTTGTATTCTGTGTCCTGGTCCCTCCATCTGTACAACCCCTGTCCTTCTCCTCCTGTCCGGTGGTCTATCTGCCCCCATCTCTGGCCCTGGCTTTACCGGAGTCGGCGGTGGGAGAGGGAAGAGGAGAGAAAAGAAAGGGCCTTTGAACCTAGGCCATCTCCAGAGGCCCTTTCCCTTGCCCCTGTGGGTCTGTGGGAGCTGCAGGTGTCAGCTTTTCGCCTAGTAACTTAAATGAGAGAGAAAGGGCAGCGCCACAGAAGCACCTAAACGCCGCCTCGTCGTCCGCCCCTCGTCCTTGTCTCTTGGCGAGGCCCCGCCACACCGCTCTCTTCCTCCCGGGACTGTGGCCACAGCGCTCCCGGCTGAGCGCGTCCCCCTCGCCCCGGCCGCCGACTTGCCGTCTCCCCGTAATGCCCTCATGTGAATGTTCTTCGGGAAATATTTCTGCTTTTATTTTATAATAAAATTAGAAATCATAAATATATAAATTGTTATATGCCACAAGGCCCGCGGGCCGGGAGTGCCGCAGTGTCTGATTTCCCTACCAAGACTCGACACCCTGGGTGGGCCGTTCTGGTTGGCGATGCTCTCTGGTAAGTCCCGAAAACAGCGAGACGCCTTCCCACACACACGACGTGTGTCAGTCGCTAGGTGAAGGCACTGAAATTCCTGAAACACCCCCCTCCCTTTTCCTGGCTGGGAAAACTCCCTGCAGAAGCGAGGGGCAGCCTGCTCCCCTCCCCACACCAGCGACGCGCAGAGCCCTTGCCAGCCTCTTTCTTCACCTCGAGGTCGAAGTGGAAGACGAGAGAGCTTGTGCCGAGGGCAGGTAGTGCCTTCGAGGATGCCAAAGCTGGGGAAGAAATTGGGCAGCAGAAGTTTCCTGCCGCGCGTACTCCGAGAGTTGCAGTCTCCGAGACCGGGCGCGATGCGCTGCGCGATTTGCCCGTCCCAGGCTCAGACCCCCAGACCTAAGCTCCAGAGGCGCAGCCCCGGTGCTGCGTGTGGCTGTGGAGCAAAGGTCTTCGAGCTCGGAAACCTGCTTCTGTGGATTTGCAGTGGAACTGAAGGGTCAGGGAAGGAGGGAAATCGGGCTCTGGGCGGCCAGGCCGGCGGGCGCCTCGGTTCTCCTGTTTCTCCCTTTCTCTGTCCCTCTCTGTTTCTCTCCTCTTCTCTCCTGCCAGTCTTTTGTACTCTGTGTCCTGGTCTCTCCATCTGTACCCCTGTCCTTCTCCTCCTGTCTGGTGGTCTATCTGCCCCTACCTCAGCCCTCGCTTCCCGGGAGTGAGGGGTGGGAGAGAGAAGAGGAGAGAAAAGACAGGGGTCAGACCGAGCTGGCGGTTCCGGCTCCGCCCATGGGGCGCCTGGGTGCTTCCGTGGCTATCAATTAACCTGCAGCGCCCCCTCCTCTCTGGAGTGCCAGCCCCCTGTTTAAACGACGCATCTGAACCAGTCCGGGCAGATCCGAAGTGGGCAGGACTCCTAGAGGAAGACGTTGAGGCTTTCCCTTCTTGGGTCGCAGTGGCTGTAGGTACTCACCGCGTCCCTCCGCAACCAGGGTACCGCTGCTGAGCGGAAGGGAGGGGATGAGGCGCTCGTGGCGCCCGGAGTTCCCAGAGCACTGTGTCCTCTAGGGGCTTTCCTTTCAGCGTTTTCTGGTAAAACTGGGATAAAATCAGAACACCCTTTCGCTTGGACTTTGTAAGCAACAAGGATTCCTTCCTAGTTGAGATTGGAGCGGCTGCAGGCTGTTAGGCCGGCTAACTTGGCGCGGGAGCCTGCACCTGGGTCTTGGATCTGTGCAGGCCTGGAGGTCAAGGGGCTACCCGAGAGGCTGGGACTGCAGGGAGTGGCTGCAGTCCTCCGCCTGGGGTCGCACAATGCGCCCCTCCACCTTTGCACCCCAAGAGGAATTCCAGTCAAGGCAGCTCCTGCGGCCTCTACTGGAAGCTCCGCTCTCGTGGATAGCTCAGGTCCTCCTGGGTACTGGTCTGTGTTTCTAAGGCCTGAGTGGGCCCAACTTCTGATGACTGACAGGGTGAATGGCAGGCTGCTGCCTGAACGTCCCCAAAGACTCAAGAGATGCCTGAAGCCACCTTGGGACAGCCTAGCCAGTCACACAGGACTTGGTGATGTCCTGTGAGGTGCCAGAGCCAACTCTTCTATGTACTTACTTCTAGGGAGGAAGCAAACAGTAGCCTCTGTATCCTGTCTCACCCCTGCCCATCCCCCATTTTCCAATCTCACACTCACAGGAAAACAGGCTCTATACCAGCTTTCACAAAGATGGGAACATACACATTTAACATTAATTAAACTCAAGATTATTGAGAGCCTGCTATGTGCCAGGCATGGTAGACAACACCAAATCCCCTCACCCTCTCACACAGCCACCACTCAGGGAAACATACAGACTCTGTCACACACATGTTCACCCCTGCACACATTAGCACAACAGACCCTCCGCCCATTTTCAGACACACAAACACATCCTCAGGCACTCTCCCACACTGATATATATGGGAGAGACTTGCACAAATGAACCCTTCCTCATGCCTGTGCCCACACACACACACACATAATGCTTCTCCACAGAAGCACACAAACCCACAGCCACACACTGGTGCCCTGGCTAAGCAACCAGTCCCTGCCCATCAACCTGCTAGGACAAGACCCAGCTGTGCAGCATGGATTGCTGGGAAGGCCTTGACACCTGGCTGCTTGATCCCAGAGAAAGAGATGGCCCCAGGGCTGAGGTGGCAGCTGCTGAGGGATGCACCCCAGGCACTATCTCAGCCAGCCCAGGTGGGATGTCAGGAGTTTGCCTGGAGTTTTCACCTGCCGGTAGGGGACGGGGTGCCAGTCCCTGGCTTTACTCTGGAAAATGAATCCCAGCATAGGGGTGCTACTTGTTGCAACTCCCCTCTTTTCCTTCCTCTTGGAAAGCTAACCACAAAAATACTTAAATAAATAAAATTTTTAAAATGTTTAAACGGACAGGCGGGTACTACATGGAAGTTCTGAAAATAAATTTGAAAGCTACTCACCCGCTGCATAAATCTATACAAGCTGGTCCTCAGTTCCTCACGTGGGAAGACCGAGCTGCTGCTGTCCTGACCTGTTCACACAGATGTTGCTTGGTGATTACAACCACTCCCTGTCCGGTGTCCCTACTGAGTAGGATTCCCAGTGGCTTGTCACCTCTCTGCCACCCTCCACCCCCCTCACCCTGTAGCAGTCACGGAAGCCACCAGTTTTGCTCCAGCCACCTCAAGTGACCAAGTGACTGGGAGTGCCCAATCTTCTTTTCTGTGTCTCTGATTGCATTTGCTACAAGACACCCTTCATTTGTTCCCAAGCAGGTCCCATGCCCATGGGGCCCTTCAGGGTGAAACCCCATGAAGAAATAAAATCCAGCCCTAGGGGCAGCTGGCTAGACCAGAGAAGGGAAACCTGCTTGGGGTCATAAAAACCCCGGGCTACAAGGGGCAGAGGAGAGTATGTGGAGCTTGCAGTGTGTCCCTGTCAGTCTCCTCCCCACCCCGACCCCAGAGCCCTGCTGACCCTCTCCAGAACTCAAATCCCTACCCCAAATTGTACCTTGAGGGAGTGATGCCTGCCTGGGGAGCAGGTGGTGACATTGCATTGCACCAGGAAAAGTTAAACAGAGCCAGGGCAATCTGGTGAGAGAACAGGGCTACTCAATGCTTGGTTATCTTTAGTCGTTGTAGGAAATACAATTTTGGCGAATGAAAAAGGCAGGACCAGCATCCTGGGAATTTGGCCTCCACAACCTCCTAGGACCCATCTTCTGCCGAAATCCGCCAAGGCGCTGGGACAGAAGTAAATGTTTTCGTGAGGGATGGTTGAAGAAAAACCGAAGAGGAGAGGACTTTTGACTGGGCCCCTTCCTTTTTCATCGTGCTCCCATCCTAGCACTAAGACTTCAGTCCTCTGGGCCCTCAAAGCTGCCTAGGAAACGCTGGAGGGGCAGGTAGACACAGTGAGTGTGTACTGGAAGATGTGAGCTGACGTGAGAGAAAAAGTGTGCACCGTGAGAGGGTGAAAAAACGCCCCGATGAGCGCCGAGGGGGTAGACGTGCACCTCGGGAGGGCGGCAGTGCTTTAGTACACAGGTGTAAGGGTGAGCCCAGAAGCCCAGGAGCCCATCAAGCGCCCGGCGGAGTCAGGAAAGTCGGGCTGAACCTCAGGGCTCAGGCACCTAAGTGAATGCGCCGGGGCTAGAGGAGGACCAGCCTCTGCATTCCTGCCGCTTGAACCCACCCCAGCGCGGGTTGGTGCTCATTCCTGGAGCCGCTGCCGGCAGCCGGCTGGTGAGCAGAAAGGAAAGGAGGAACTCCCGGTCGTGGCGATCGGGGACCAGGTGACCGAGCCGAGACTGGTCCTGAAAGACCTCGTGTCCGGGTGTCAGGGTCAAGGTTCCGAGCGACCTCGCGGGAGTCTCTTTTGGAAACTCCGCGGGTGCCTGTGCGGCTGGAACTCGGAAAGGGTTTCTCCTGGGTTGCAGGATGGAATTGAAGTGCGAAGAGGTAGATTGGGTGCCCTCGTATGGGGTGTCTTCCACGCCGTTTCCCCACAATCTCGGCGGCAGGGCAGCTCCCTCGCCTGGCAGATGCCCGCCCCAGGCCGCCCCGCAGTGGAGAAAGTCTCTGTAGCACCGCTGGCGATGGGTCGGAAGAAGGCCTGTCGCCTCGCCAGACCCGAGAGACGTCCCCAGCTGCCCTAGAGAACTCTTTCTTGGAAGGACCCACAAATCGGAGAGGCTGGCACAAAGGCGGACATGAGACTAAATCAAGAGCTAGCAGCGGCCCAGCCTACCTTGAGCACGAAGCGCGTCCTCCCTCCCTAAGTACCGGGTACCGACTTCACCGCAGGCCGGCTCCGGTAGGGATACAGGGCTCCGCCTGCTCTAGGCGACCTAGGCCTCCAAAGACCGCAGTGCCGCAACTCCCACTTTCCCCAGCGACAGCTGCTTTCCAGGGAGAGTAACCAACGCACTGCTCGGGGTAATGCGAGGTTCTGGGCCCTGAGGTCAGGGGAGCTTGGTACCTTAGGACTGGTCAGCCTGATTCCCTTCGCCTGTTGAGCCGGCGGCCTGGCCGTAGGACAGAGGCTTGCGACCCAGGACACTTGAGCTGCCCGGCGGGCGACAAAGCCATCTGCAACTCTGTCATTCCTGGTAGCCCTTAGACTCAGAAGACTCCACCACTGCCGATCCAGGGCCCCCAGGCCCACATCCAGGATTCTGTAGTCCTGTGGGGGAGCGCTGTCTGGGCTGCTCCAGCCGGAGAGTCAGATTTAAGCTACCCGAGATCGTCTAAAGAGTAACCGGTCTGTGGGGCAGGAGGGTAAGAGCAGCCACAGGGCGGACCTTTCAGAGCTGCCAGCCCTCGATTTCCTTCCTCCAGGGCTTTACCAAGAACCCATGTCCGCCCAGCAAGGTGCTCTCACTTGCTCAAAAGCTCATTGTCAGCAGGAATTTTCCCAGTAACTTGCCATGGGCCATAGAGACACTGCTCATTGGTGACTTCTGGACCCCCGGAGTAACAGATAGTGACTACCATTTCTTTCTTTTTTGTTGGAGATAGGGTCTTGCTCTATTGCCCAGGCTGAGGTGCAGTGGTGTGATCATAGCTGACTCAAACTCCTGGGCTCAAATGATCCACCCTGCCTCAGTCTCCCCAGCAGCTAGGACTACTGGCGCATGACCACGCTTGGCTAATTTTTTTAGTTTTTGTAGAGATGGGATCTCCTTACATTGCCTACCCTGATTTTGAACTCCTGGGCTCAAACAATCCTCCTGCCAGCCTCCCAAAGTGCTGGGATTATGAGGGTGAGCCACTGCACCTGGACTATAACTACCATTTATTGAACATATACTATGTGCATAGAGCACTTTAAACACCTGGTATCTGTTTAATTCTCACAGAGCCCATACAAATAAATTATTATTACCAGTATAAGAAATGAAGGTGCCAGGTTCAGGAACTTGCTGGAGTTACACATTAATTACAGCAGCAGGGTGGGCATTTGAACTCAGTCTCAGAGTTTGCAGCCACTTTCTTCCCAGGATGCCGACTGCCTGTGAGTGAGCCCAGTGCTTGAGATTGGACCCTCACATGGTCCAGGAGCTCTGGATAGCAGGGAGCTATCACCGTGTGGTGACTCTCACGGCGCGGGGGTGGTGGGGGGATCGGACAGCTCTTAGGTGTGGAGAGAGAACACAGGGCTACTCAATCCTCAGTCCTTGTAGGAAATACAGTTTTGGCCAATGAAAAAGGCAAGGACCAGCAGCTCCGGGGCCATGTGAAACATAGACTGAGTGGTGGTAACAGAACTCACAGCCTCAGTGATCAGCTTAAATAGCTTAAATCCTGTGAAAGAGTTTATATCCTCAACAATTGACAAAATTACTGTTTCCTCACTTGCCCTCTACTGTGTAGATGTGACTCACGGTCCAGCAGCCCAGAGGTGGTTTCTACCAGTGCTGGCTATTCCAGAGTAAAAGTAGAACCGTGGAACCCCAGGGTCAGCCTGCTGCTGTCTCCCTCTTTGCCCTCCTTCTTCAACCCCTGCCTGGTCTCAGCCACTCAGCTCAGGAAGATGAGGCTGAGGCTGATACAAGGACCCTGAGGGCTGAGACATTAGTCCTTGTGGGATGTCCTCCTCTCCCCACTGCACCCCATTAATCCCACACTGGTGGGTTGGGGGCAAAGCTCTCTGTCTGGGGGCCGTTATATTAAAGCATCATTCCAGTCACTCTGGTTTACCACTGCAGAGCAAGGAGGCCAGGGAGGGAGGAGGAACCCAGACCCTGCTCTCTAAAGACCAGAACAGAGCTGGCCATCTCTGCTACCCCACCCTCATACAGGCCCCACTGGAAGCCCTCATCCCCTTCTCCACCTGCAGAGATATTGGTGGTACAAGCTCTCTGATTTCACCAGAGCTAGATGATTCTATCAGTTTTAAAATAAAGTGTATGAAATAGGCTATTGTCCTGTGAGGCAAAGCTTTTGGTGACCCTGGAAAGCCACTACGAACTGATGAAGGAGGTCACCCATCCAAGTCTAGGGAAGTGAGCTAAACTTAAGGAGATAAACCCAGAAGTGTGAGTACTCCTCCTATTTCCTTCCAGGGAAGAGCCCTGGCCCTGATGGGGTGAGGAAGGTGGCCAGAGGGAATTAGAAAAGCAGAGAAGGTGAAGCTGAATCATTTCTAAAAGCAAAGTAATATGAATAGCTCCTAGCATTCTTTATATAGTACTTTGAAGAATTTCAATGGTTTCACAAAATTCTCATTACTTAATATTCACAATTATATAGGTAGGCAGGAAAGTAATTCTGATCTACATTTGGCAGATGAGGAACTGAGGCTCAAGATGTTACGTGTGCCTCTCCTGAGGTCCCAGAGCTAATGGAGGCTCTTTCTTCTACACCCTATTGTTGAGGTGACTTGTTAAGTTTTGGGGAAAGAGCAAATACCAAACCAGCCCAAAGAATAAAGATTGCTCCCCTGGGATTGGGGGAAGGATGTGGAGAGATGGCAGCCACCATGGAGGTCTAGATGATGCCACAGAGACTTAAAGTAAAAGTATCTCAAAATCAGAACAATCTGCCTCTGAAATTACTAAAAGGAATGCCTGAGGCCATTTCCATACAAGGGAAGCTTGAGGAAGTGGATAGAACTGAGAACCAGAGCTTTGTTCTGTCACTGGACTCGAGACCTGTCTGTTAAAGCTTTCAGCCAATGAACTTGGAGCCAGAGATTTTCTTAGAAGGTGAAAGTTTTTTGTAAGTGATGCCCAAAGAGCTGTAGGTTTTGTAACTGGAGAAAACAAGAAGGGACTCAAGGCTTTTGTTTAATCTGAAAGCCTAGACCCTGATTAGACCCTGATGTTGGTCTGGAGCCTTAGGTGTAGAAGTCAAGAATCTTTTTTTTTTTTTTTTTTTTTTTTTTTTTGTTTTTTTTAAGGCAGAGTCTCACTCTGTCACCCAGGCTGGAGTGTAGTGGTACAATCTCGGCTCACTGCAACCTCCACCACCTCCTGGGTTCAAACGATTCTCCTGCCTCAGCCCCCTGAGTAGCTGGGATTACAGGCATGCGCCACCATGCTCAACTAATTTTTATGTTTTTAGTAGAGATGGGATTTCACCATGTTGGTCAGGCTGGTCTCGAACTCCTGACCTCAGGTGATCCGCCCATCTCCACCTCCCAAAGTGCTAGGATTACAGGTGTGAGCCACCGTGCCCAGCTGAGAATCACTCTATAATGTATTTATTATTCCTTAAAGGAGTAGGTAAATCAATTGCCCTGAAAGGTGAATAATATCCAATGGCAATGGGAAGGGAATTAGGGACAAGGAATGAGTGAAAATCAGAGTGATGACAAAGGGTGAAGGAGGTGAGAGTCCAGGATATCTGGAGCCAAGACACAAACTTGGAGTCAGGCAGGTGTTAGCCGGCAGCACCTTCCTCCCTAGAGACCAGGAAGGAGCCAGGGAAGGCACAAACGTGTAGCACCACATCACCTAGAGACAACTAAGATGTGTTGGGCACGAAACCAGAGACCAGGAAAGACTAAAATCCCACCATACCTAGTAGCATGTCAACAAAAACCTATCTCAAACTCAAAATCTGCCCAACACAGGTCAGCTTCAACCCAGATGTAGCTGAGGCAAAGAACAGGAAAAGAGACTACATAAGGTGTCACCGTAACAAATAAATTCCAAAACATAAGCTTATTTATCACCCACCCAAAAGTTTAAAGGAGTGCTTCCAGTCAGCAGGTGGCTTCCCACAGGGAGATTTGAGGACCCAGGCTCTTATATCAAATGGTTCCATCCTCACCTACGACCTTAGAATCCTTTGCACTTAGTTACTGGATAAGTAAGGAGTGTGGAGGACAGGCATGGGAGGTGTGAGGTGGGGGCCGGCTTAGAAGTGGTACACTTTACTTTTTTTTTTTTTTTTAACAAAGAATCAACTTTATTGAACATTCAGGGTCAATTTCTCTTCTTGCTCTTGCCTGTGACCTTGGCTGGTGTGAGGACTGGAGCTGCTGCCTGATGGAAAGTGGAGGAGATCTTGTTAATGTAGCACAGACCAACCACGGAGAAGATGAAGCAGGTGGTGACACAAACTCAGTGGATGAGGCCAGATGCAAAGAGAGCCAACAGGAGGAACAGGAGAATCTCAGGGAAGGTCTTTGCTTGGGATCCTTTGCCAAACACAAGATTCTCCAGAATCTTGAAGGCAGTGAGGGAGAACACGAAGAGACGTGAGCCAAGCAGGCCGTCCTGGATGGTAAGCCACTCGGTGGAGGCCAGCTGATGGCTGCACATTTGCATCCCAGTGAAGAGGAGCAGGGACAGGAGGGAGGAGATCACCAGTGAGGTGCCTGTACCCACCACCATCATGCCCTGCATGTGAGTCAAATCGGCGCCTCCGGCCAAGAAAAGGGTACTTTTATTCAACTGGCTGGAGCTTAGTCACATGACCAGCCAACTGCAAGGGAAACTGGAAAATGGAGCTACCTGTGTGACCAAGGAAAAACATCCCAGGAAAAGGATTTACTGAGTGTGTACGAAATGTTAGTCAGTTCTCAGTGATTTTAGAACAGAAGCAACTGTGCTCTGTAAATTTCCTTTTTCTATGTATGTGTAGTTATTGGTGTTGCTGTTTTTACTATCATGGTGTTTGCACAGTGTTTGGGGGATTGTATTTTGTTTGTTTTGCTTTGGGGTGGGTTTTTTTTTTTTTCTTTCTTATCTTGTTTTTTTCTGTAGTGAAGAATGTACGTAGAGGTACTGCATGAGATCCAATTCCTACAAGTGACCACAAGTCATTTCATTTCCTCATTGTTGCATAGTATAATAATTTGGGCAAGTTGCAGCTGGAAGTAATTTTTTTAAAAAAAACCCAAATGAGAGGTCTCAAGCAAAATAGAAGATTATTTCTCCCACACATTAAAGTCTAGGTAGGCAATCTAGGCTTGGTGCAAAGTCAAGCTCCTCCTACTTAGTTGCTCCACTGTGTATAACCTCAATCTCATGTCCCAAGATGGCACTAGGAAGGACTGAAGAAAAAGGTAAAGTCACATGCATTGTCTCTTAAGTAAGATTCCTAGAAGCTGCTATAAAACATCCCATTGTCCAGAACCTAGCCACAGGATCACACTACACTTACAGGAAGACTGAAATATGGGCTTTATCTGGGACAACCATGTATTAATACAACTAAAGTCCAGCAGTTCTGTTGCTGAAGAAGGAAAGAACATTGTGTCTGAACTCATGGGAATTGAACTTGGTTATCTCCAAGGACCTTTACTGATGTTCTGAGTTTCTATAAAACCAATAACACAAACAACAAAAACTAGCAAACTAGCAAATTTAAATTTTTTAAAGTTGCTTTAAAAAAACAGCACTATAGCAATTTGTTGACAATAACCCATGGCTAATTTATTTGTAAAGTTTAAAATCACATCAAAAAGAATATCTCCAAATACATATAATGTAGTTTCAGAATTCTAACCACTGAATTTCCTTAGAGTGGGACAATTGTTAATTATTTTCCCATGTGGTCATGTGACAATATTTTCTGCAAATGTGGAGAAATATTGGGGGGATCTGTAACCTCTTTCATTGCTAATAAAATAGTAAAGTCTGCAGAAAAATTCCTGTTAACTAGCTGTGCAACTATGGAAAAATCACCCCACTCCTTCATTCATTTATTCAACCTTTCCCTTGTTCATCTATCCCATAACTTAATAAATATTTTCTAAGTACCTGTCTGCTCAGTACCAGATATGAGGAAATAAACATCATTTTTCCATCTTCACTGGAAACAACTATAGTCTAGCATATGGCTGACCAACTACATGACCTTTCCCAGCCTCTTTTGCTGTTAAGTGTGGTCCTAGGACCATGTTTTTTCTAAAGAAATGTGAGTGGACACAATGCGAGCCACTTCAAGACCCAGCCCATAAGATCTCCCACCTGTGCTTCCCCATACTGCTTTTCCCTTTCCATTTCCTTGTTGAATGGCAAAAACCAGAGTCACCTTGGAAGTCATGCTTTGAAAATGGCAGTGCTATCGTTAGCCTGGGTCCCTAAATTACTACATGGAGTAGAGCACTGAGTGACCCCCCTCCCGCAACCTGGGATAGCTGTCCCAGATAAAGGAAGAGACAAACTGCTTTTGTGTTTGAGCCAACATGTTTTGGGATCTATTTGCTACAGTAATTTAGTCTAATTCAATTCCAGAGTATCACCAACCCCAGTAGGCACCAGTCACACTGTGCTTTATCTGCCCCTGGAGCACAACAGCCAAATTAATAAACTAGATAAATGTGATGTGCATTCTAGGCAGAGAGTCTCCAATGTAGATAGATGACTGGATCTGTGTCCTCATTTACAAAGTGGAAAGGCATCCTTTCCAACTCCAACATGTGTGATTCTCTGGGATAGACCACAGCAGGCAGCAGACTCTAAAAGAGTAAACTCTTCTGGAGTCAATGCTTTCAATGAGAATGTTCTTTTCCTGAAAGCCAGAGAGGGTAGCAGCCTGTCAAAGAGTCCTAGGAATTCTTTTCTTCATGATCGATGGAAATGGGGGAGTGGGGTAAACAGGAAGTGGGTATAGGGAGAGATCAACTGAGGCCAACACTTAAGGCTAATGGAAAAGATGAAATTCTGATTTACTCACAGAGCAACCTGCACACATCTCCCATCTTTATCTCATGGAGAGAGCACTAGATGGGGAACCAGGAGGTCTGGAATTTTACCTCCATCTTCACCTTCCTGTGCAACCTTAAGCAAGTCAGCAAACTCTATGAACTTCAGTTCCCTGATAATAATGGGAAAGAGGACTATCATAGCCTCTTATTTCATAGATGTGACAGAGGAAATATGATCACCATGGAAAGCAACCTAAAATCTTTGGAAGAAAGACCTTGAGAATGATCACATGGATAAAAGCATTGGTCCTTTAGAAGTCACATAAGTAGAGCAGTACTCACACTAACACACTAAATGCTGGGTTGGAGGATAATTAGTTAAACCTTTGAACTGCTGTGCTGGGATTTTAAAATGAGTTTTTTGGGGAAAATCCTCCAGTTTAATGGTAGTGAAAATGGCAGGAAAAGGAATTCCCAAAGCCCACCGTTCCATAAAGGCAACTTTTTTAATTAGCAAAAACTGTCAGAATCAACCTTTCTAAAACTCTGGAAACTAGATAAAAGCTTGCAGCAACCCAGGTGGCACTTATTCAAGAAGCCAGCTGAATCTCAGTAAGAACAAACAGCTTTGTGGCCTTTTGACTTACCCCTAGTCCCATCCCATGCTCACCATCTCAGCAGTAGTCTTGAAAATAATAGTCCACATCTTCAGAACTAATACAGGAGGGAGCAGACGGACCTCATTTACAAATTGTCCTTAGTTGATGGTGGTGGCTCCCGGAAGTCCTGTTGAAAAGATTTGATTTTATCTTGTCAGCCTGACTAAAAGTTGCCTTATGCCAAAGTCACTACCAAAGGGCATTTATCAATAACACTTACAGGCAAATGTTTTAGTCTCTGCTGCCTGAGGCAATGGATAACAGTTGGGCACACAATAGACTGACCCAAAAGCTTGGGAGGAAAGACTGGGGAGTAAGATGCTTTGGGAAATAAGAGTTTTGTAAAGATTCAATATATTCTTGGGAATCTAGAAGACCACGTGCATACCCAAAGTTGTGTGCATGCCCAGATAAGACCTGAGGAGGCTCTAAGCTCTTATCTCTGGTTGACCTTGAGGCTGTGCACAAGCAGAATGTAAAGGCAGTGTTGTTAAATTCCTATCTGATTGTTGAAGACATGCCCAACATACACACCTAATCCTTCTGCAAAGACTGGGTGTTTTTGTCATTGCCATTGTTCCAAGTGTTTAAGGAAATCTCTGTCTAATTAGCTGACTACTAAGCTAATGGAACAGAGACTTCAGTGGCCACATATGACAAAGAATACAGAATTTACTAAATTAGTTTAGAAAAGTCACTGAGCAAACAGCAACAATAGCAAATGCTAGAGGGGGGTAAAATCTGATTTCCAGAGTTGTCACATAATATTCAAAGTATCCAGTTTTAATTAAAAAATTACGAGGCACACAAAGAAATAAGAAAAATTTCCCACACACAGAAAAAATAGAATCAATAGAAACTGACCCTGAAGAAGCCCATACATTGGACTTACTAGATAAGGCCTTTGAGATCAGTTCAAAGAACTAAAGGAAACTCTGTTTAAAGAACTAAAGGAGGCCAGGGACAGTGGCTCATGCCTATAATCCTAGCACTTTGGAAGGATTGCTTGAACCCAGGAGTTTGAGACCAGTCTGGGCACCATAGTGAGGCTTCATCTCTATAAAAATAAGCAAATGAATAAATAAAATTTTTTTAAAAGAAGAACTAAAGGAAAGCATGAGAATGATATATCACCAAAATAGAAAATAGCAATAAAGAAATAGAAACTATAAAAAGGAACCAAATTGAAATTCTGGAGTTGGCTGGGCGTGCATGCCCGTAATCCCAGCACTTTGGGAGGTCGAGGTGGGTGGACCACCTGAGGTCAGGAGTTCGAGAGCAGCCTGGCCAACATGGGGAAACCCCGTCTCTACTAAAAATATAAAAAATTAGCTGGCCATAGTGGCGGGCACCTGTAATCCCAGCTACTCAGGAGGCTGATGGCAGGAGAATTGCTTGAACCCAGGAGGCAGAGGTTGCAGTGAGCTGAGGTGGTGCCACTGCACTCTGGCCTGGGCAACAAGAGCAAAACTCTGTCAAAAAAAAAAAAAAAATTCTAAAGTTGAAAAGTGCAGTAACTGAAAAGTTGTGCTAGAGGAATATAGCAGAAGATTTGATCTGGCAGACAAAGGAATGAGCAAACTTGAAGATAGGTCAGTTGAGATTATTTAGTCTAAGCAACAGAAAGAAAAAAGAATGAAGAAAAATTAACAGAACCTATGAGATTTGTGCGACATCATCGAGCATACCAGCATAAGCATAATGACAGTCCCAGAAGGAGAGAAGAGAAAGAAAGGGAAAGAAGGAAAAGAACATTTGATGAAATAATGAACAAAAACTTCCCAAATTTGATGAAAAGCATAAATGTACATATCCAAGAAACTCAATGAATTCCAAGCAGGAAAACCTCAAAGAGATCCATGATGATACATATTATAATCAAAGTGTTGCAAGATAAAGAGAGAATCTTGAAAACATCAACAAAGAAGCAACTCATCATGTACAAGGGACCCTCAACAAGATTAACAGCTGATTTCTGATCAGAAACCATGGAAGCCAACAGACAGTAGGATAACATATTCAAAGTGCTAGAAGAAAGAAAAATAAACACTTCTCAACTGAGATTCTACATCTAACAAAACCATCCTTCAGAAATGAAGGAGAAATTAGACATTCCCAGATAAAGTGAGTTTGCTGTCTGACAGTATTCTCAAGTGCTACCAAATGAGCCTCCAGTTTACACTGAATACTATTTTACAAAACCATGACTCTCCTACCAAGATGGGTAAAGGCCATGGGCCTCAGTTTGGTCATTGTCCTGAACTGCCAATTAGTAGTCACTAATCTTCACCCCCACCATTAGAGACGCCACTTTTGCCCCCACTCACCCCAAATACAAACAAACCCAGGGCTAGATTCAGAGGGACTGGCCCTTATACTCCTTTCCCAGATGTCCTAAAGGGCCATAAAAGGGCCCTGGAAAAAAAAAACAAACAAACATATAATCCACCTCTCAATTTTTCGGTTGAGAAAGCTAAGGTTCAGAGAGATGAAGTGATTTTCCTGAACCCACCCAGGTGGCTGGTTGTCCTAGCTCCACAGGCATTGTAGACCTCTCCTTCCTCCACCCTCTGTAATCATTTTTTAAATCAAGCTCAAATCTATATAGAAGAGATAGTTTAGTCAGACTTCTATGAAATATCAGAAGAAAGAAAAAAGGAGATGGAGAGAAGAGAACATGAAGACAGAGAAGGAAAAAACAGAATGAAGAGAAATGAAGAGACTAGGACAAAAAAAGGAAAGGAGAAAAGAAAAGGTTTACAGGAAAAAGAAGACAGAAGAGGAATCAAAAGGAATATAAGGTAGGAAGGAAAGGAAGATATAGGAGGAGTCAAAGTGAGGAGTCAGGAAGCCCAGGGATACCTGGATTTATCCATAATCAACTCACAGTTTTCCTAAATTGGAGGTGCCACATTCCCATACCTCAGAGAAGTTGCAAAGAAATGTCGCCTTCTTTTGCACCATGAAATATAGAGGTCAACATGAGAGGTAGAATCTCTTGGTGGCACAGGGTCTTGGCTCACAGAACCCTGGCCACATCCCTCTATACCTTCTTTTGCTGATTAACACTATCATGGTAGTTCCAAGGGCCAATTGAGGGCTTGACACTGGCCCAGCAATAAACTCTATGTTTGTTTCGGTTTTTGGTTTTGTTTCTGTTTTTTTGAGACAGTCTTACCTGGGCTGGAGCACAGTGGTGCCAGCACAGATCACTGCAGCCTCCACCTCCAGGGCTCAAGTGATCCTGCCATCACAGCCTTCTGAGTAGCCAGGACTACAGGCACACATCACCATGCCCAGCTAATTTTTTGTATGTTTTTGTAGAGATGAAGTTTTGCTATGTTCCCCAGGCTGGTTTCAAACTCAAGGCGATCCACCTGCCTTGGCCTCCCAAAGTGCTGGGATTACAGACGTTGAGTCACCATGCCCAGCCTTACCCTTGTTCTTATAACACAGCTAAAATTTTGCCAGAACTTCAAAAATGGTTCCTTGCAATATTCCCTGCTACCTTCTTGGTTCTGTGCCCACCTAGCTTCATCCTCCAATCTAGAGCCCTACAGCTGCCTCAGGCCACTACCCTGGTTTTGTTGCTCATCTAGACTTCTTCCCTTCCCTCTTGACAGTCCTTTGATTTGGGTAAAACCCAGAAATAAGATACCCTGGTAGGGTCATTTATACCAGATACCATTCCTTGACTTCTATCTCTTCCTAATAGCACACAGATTTTCCTTTGGCTACCCATCTCTCCCCCTTGCATAGCGGCCACGTAGGTTTGGCTGGTACTGACCCCAGCCCCAGCTTCAGGGGAAGATCCTAATTGTCTTACTACCAGCAATATAACTCCACCCCTCTTGCCACAGTAATTGCTTAAAAGGATGGTCATGTAACCCAGGCCTAGATCAACATGGCAGTCTGCACGCAGTCATGATTGGTTTAGGTTTGTTAAACCACAGAGAAGTGCAGAACTTATGGACCTGAGTCCATTAAAGGAAGAGAAGATTGCTTTCTCTCTCTGTTTTGACTGAGTGATATGAGGTTTGTGATCTGGAACTGCTGCAGTCATTTTGCTACCAAGAGGGAAGATAGCCTGAGGGCAAGGCCACCACACTGAGGAGGACTGACTTTTGAGAATTCTGGAGAAAGTAAGCCAGAGCCTTGATCCAATTACACTTGAAGGTTGCCCTACCTCTATATATTGCATGCATGTGAACCAAAAACATTTTCTAATCATTGGATATTCTGTTTCTTGGGACCAAAGGCATCCTACTGACACTACATTCCACTGGTATCAATCCTGTCAGAAATCACAGACCCTTACCCCATATTTCCTTTCATCAATGAAAGGGGTTTAATTTACCCAGGCTGACCTTCTGCAGAGTCCTGGGGGTGATGCTTCAAACAAATACCAACGGCAAACAGGGAATTTTATCCTAGAACAAGATCACTTGAATTCTTAGCTCTGATGCCTGCCAGCCAGTTTCCCAAGCCTGGAACCCTCCTAGGCAATGCTTCTGCCCCCATGCCCATTATTTATAAATATCCTACCCACTTCTGGAATATGCTATAGTCAGATACCATATGATGTGTAATGAGGGCATTGCTTACAAATGAGGACTTGGAAAATCCACATGTGGGATATTTAGTTTCTCAGTAATTGAGCAGGGATAATTACTTCATCTCCAAATCAGGAAAACAGAAGGAGATCTTTGATGAGATAGAAAAAAAGTGACAGAGGCTGGGCACAGTGGTTAATGCCTATAATCCCAGCACTTTGGGAGGCCGAGGCGAGCAGATCACTTGAGATCAGGAGTTCGAGATCAGCCTGGCCAACATGGTGAAACCCCATCTCTACTAAAAATACAAAAATCAGCTGGCGTGGTGGCAGGCACCTGTAATCCCAGCTACTCGTGAGGCTGAGACAGGAGAATTGCTTGAACTTAGGAGGTGGAGGTTGCAGTGAGCCAAGATCATGCCATTGGACTCCAGCCTGGGTGACAAGAGTGAAACTCCATTTCAAAAAAAACAAAAAAGAAAAGAAAAAAGAAAAAAG
This sequence comes from Rhinopithecus bieti, assembly GCF_001698545.2. NCBI lineage: Eukaryota > Metazoa > Chordata > Mammalia > Primates > Cercopithecidae > Rhinopithecus > Rhinopithecus bieti. The sequence goes on along the minus strand of NW_016824934.1, from coordinate 2,096,765 downwards.
TGATAGAGGCTCAGTTATCATAGTGTTCTCTAAGAAGCAATCAGTATTAGCAACATAGTAGTCTGTTTTGCTGCTGTGTTCTATGAAGCTGATCTGGGAAGGGCTGTCTCCCTGCATTTCCTATGCCAGAGTGATGACTGACAGCTGGAGCTAGAGGCTAAGAGGAGGAAGAATTAAGAATTTGAGAGAAAAGCAGGGTGTAAAATATGGGGGGGAGTGGTAATGAGGAGGGAAGAAAATAAAAGATCAGAGAGAAGAAACTTCTTGATGCTCCTCTAAGGTGAATCCAGTATAGACCCATTAGATGACCCAAGGTGATAGGGTTTGGATCTGTGGCTCTGCCCAAATCTCATGTCAGATTGTAATCCTCAGTGTTGAAGGTGGGGCCTGGTGGGAGGTGCTTGGATCATGGGGGTGGATTTCTCATGAATGGTTTAGCACCATCTCCTTGGTGCTGTTCTCATGATACTGAACGAGTGAGTTCTCATGAGATCTTCTTGTTTAAAAGTGTGAAGAACCCCCACCCCTCGCTCCTGCTCCTGCCATGTGAGACACCTTACTCCCCCTTTGCCTTCTGTCATGATTAGAAACTTCCTGGGACCTCTCCAGAAGTAGAAGCCACTACGCTTCCTGTGCAACCTGCAGAACCGTGAGCCAATGAAACCTATTTTCTTTATACATTACCCAGTCTCAGGTATTTCCTTATAGCAGTGCAAAAATAGATTAATACACAAGGGGGGAAAGCAATAATTTTCATATTTCTTAGTTCTTTGTGTATGTGCTTGATAGGCTATTAGTATGACTTTCTTTCTGGCAATGAACTGCACCTTCCCACCTCATAGACTGCTGTTAGTCCCCTTTATTTAGTCTCCATTTCTTTCCTAATAATAAAACTTGCAATTTGTAGCTGGGTACAAGCTGCTCAAAATAGAACTACATTGTCTAGCCTCCCTTGCAGCTACATGTACCATGTAACGAAGTTTCAGCTAATAAATATAATTGGAAGTGTTGTATGCAAATTTCTAGAAGTGTTCTTCAAGGAAGGAGATTCCTTTCTTCTCCATTCCTCTTTCTTGATGATAGGAATACAGATATGATGACCAGAGCTTGCACAAACACCTTGGACCATGAGGCAGCATGCTAAAGTTGGTGGAGCAGCCAGACAGAAGGAGCCTGAAACTTACATGGTTCTGAGTAGCTATCTAGCCCTAGACTTCTGACTTCAGACTTCATTTAAGTAAAAGAGATAAACTCTGATCTTACTTTAGTTACCAATTTCTTGGGTTTTCTGACACATGTGCTTGCATCTAATTTGAACTTCAAAACTACTTTTCCATATTCAAAAAGCATAATCTTTATTCCTGGAACCCTACAGTCCTTTTATATGTGTAATTTGCATTTATTCTCTTAATATTTCCTTGGGGTATAGTATTAAGTCTGACCATTCTTATTTCAAAAAAGGACAGAAAAATTATATGACTCAATTGAAAGTACAGCCTAAGGCAATGAATGGGCTTAGCCAAGAAGGTGCAGTGCCTCGTTTCCCAGTGCATGCTGTTCCCACCAGAGGGTATTATAGAAAGGTACGGTGCAGTAGTACAGCTAGGCACTGGATGCAGGAAGTGTTAAGCCACATAGATCCCTAGATGAATCTGTGTGAACTCAGGAGGCTTCCAGAGATGTTCTCACTTTTAGTTCAGATTTTTATCAGGCTGGCTCTCTCAGGAAGAGCCAAGAAGCAGAAGAGGTATGTTTAAAACCCATGGCTGGTTTTTTTTTTTTTTTTCATAGCTAAGGAGGTGATAAGCTATTGAAAAACAGAGAGAGTTTAATTTCTCCACTTCCCAGTCTATGAATCAGTACCAGAAATATTTTACCTAATTTTATAAATAATCTGGAAGAATATGATGAAATCTCCAGATTTTCAGATGACACTATGCTCTTGAGGGAGTGAAGGACCAAAAGGATGTAAACAAATTCAGGAAGATCTCACAAAGGTTCGTGAGCAAAAGACTGTTAAACTGAGGAGATGGATAATAACTCACCTAAATGTGTGAGTTGGGAACTAAAGGTGAAGGCACAGAGATTATTCTTAGCTATTCTCCAAAGACATTAACTAATGAACTGGTGCAGTCAAGAAGTCCAATGCAATTCAATTGCACAACATTAATCAAGTGTCTATGATGTGTCAGGCATCATACTCAGTGCCAGTTTGCAAATATGTGCATAACGTGGGCTCTGCCATCATGGGGTGCATAGCCTATTTCCAAATATCAATAGGAAGGGGTTTGGAAATACTCTTCTTCCCTGTTCTCTGAAACACTGTGTGCAAAATGGATCACTATGCTCAAAGGAAACCATAACAGAGCTGGAGAAGTTCCAAATAAGAGGAAGAACAAGAGGGCAAGTGTCTGCCACCATGTACTTATTACATATGTCACCTCCTCTGTGAAGTCCTCCACGATTGATTCCCCCAGGTAGAATTGACTTACTTTTTTTTTTTTTTTTTCTTTGAGATGGAGTCTTACTCTGTCACCCAGGCTGGAGTGCAGTGGTACAGTCTTGGCTCACTGCAAGCTTCGTCTCCCAGGTTCACACAATTCTCCTGTCTCAGCCTCCCAAGTAGCTGGGACTACAGGCGCCCGCCACTGCGCCCAGCTAATTTTTTGCATTTTTAGTAGAGACGGGGTTTCATCATGTTAGCCAGGATGGTCTCGATCTCCTGACCTTGTGATCCACCCGCTGGGTGCTGGGATTACAGGTGTGAGCCACCACGCCCAGCCCGAATTGACTTACTTTTACTTGAGTGTTTCACAATACTTTGTGAACAATTCTATCATGACACTTTATTTCAAGTAATTTTATTATTTTATTTTATTTGTTATTATTATTATTATTATTATTATTATTATTATTATTATTTAGATGGAGTCTCACTCTATCACCCAAGCTGGAGTACAGTGG
>NW_016824934.1:2042864-2093525 GCF_001698545.2 Rhinopithecus bieti | reverse complement strand
TTATTATTGTTATTTAGATGGAGTCTCACTCTATCACCCAAGCTGGAGTACAGTGGCATGGTCTCGGCTCACTGAAGCCTCTGCCTGCTGGGTTCCAGCGATTCTCCTGCCTCAGTCTCCAGGGTAGCTGGGATTACAGGTGTGCGCCACCACATCTGGCTAATTTTTGTATTTTTAGTAGAAACGGGGTTTCACCATGTTGGACAGGCTGGTCTCGAACTCCTGACATCGGGTGATCCACCCGCCTTGGCCTCCCAAAGTGCTGGGATTACAGGTGTGAGCCACTACATCCAGCTGTAATTTTAAAAAAACATATCTTCCAAAATACATGAAGGCAAAGACCTTTCTTATTTTTGTATCTTTAATATTTAGTGTATTATGTACATTCATATAGTACATCCTTAATAAATATTTGCTAAATTAATGGAAAGATGGAAATAGATTCCATTGGTTTCTAAAGTTTTTGTTCATATGCTGAATCAGAAAGAATATTTGAGCATGACCCATATGTGTATTTTAAATATATAGTATATGATATTATGTACATTGTAAACCACATAAAAATTATTAAAATTGAATAAGGTATAAAATTAGCTCTAACATTTTAATATCTTATTTTTAACAGCAATACCAATAGTAGATGCAAATTTAACAGCAATACAATAGTAGATGCAAATTCATATTTGAAATAACCTCCATAATTTTGATTATTTTTTGGTCTGGCCTTGTCTGATCTGATCAGGGTATTATTGTTTCCATCTCATAACATGCCAGATGAAGTGTCCAAGCCAGGAGCTGAAATGCCTACTCCGTCATTTTTTTCTCCATCATTTGCTTGTATTAATTGTCCAGTTTTTCAATCTAAAGATTGTTTACAAAAATCCTTGAAAGTTTCTTAACCCTTTGGGGATGGGTAATTTTACTAAAGCTAGATCCCATTGTCTTGGCACCCATAAACTCAAGCATTTCTGTAAATGAGGCACACAAATGGCTCAAGTCCCCACTTGCAATCCCGTTGGGGAACACCCCCTCTTCCCTTGGCATAGCTTGTATATAGCAGGTAACAAATACCCACCTGAAACACAGCCTGAAGGTGGGTGCCAGTGTCAAATCTTCTATAAAACGTTAGTAAAGGCTCACTTTACATTCTATAGGTAAAACTAAAATATGAATGAAAGTTTTGTTATTTTTGTGTCTCACCCCAAGGCATCATTTTGTGGACTGAGTCATCGACCTTAGATATCTAGAGAGGCTCCCTTGAACCTTGACAAAAAGGTTTTGAATAGAGAAGAAAGACTAGATTTAGAAAGTGTACAGCTAGAGGCTGATACAGAAAAGCTAACTTCAATTAAATAACGTGGTTTCAAAGCATAGCGGCAAAAATTCTTATACTTGTACCATCAAGAGGCAGAATTTATCTCCCTTCTCTTCCAACCTGGGCAGGGCTCTGACAATTAGGATGTGGTGGAAGTGGTTTTATGTAACTTCCAAGGCTAGGTCATAAAAGGATATGCAGGTTCCACCTCATTTACTAGAACCCTCACTCGCTCACATGGGGAGTTCTGAGCCTCCCTGAGAGAAGCCCAACTGCCCTGAAGCTCATGATGTGCTCTAGTTGATAGTTCCAGCCCAGCCCAACCTTCCAGCCCTCCCTGCCAAGGCACCAGATGTGCAAGAGACACTGTCTTGGACCCTCCAGACCAGCTCATTGGCCAACTAAATGCTCCACGGAACAGAAGAAGCACCCGGGCGAGTGCTCTCTGAATGCCTCACACACAAAATCATGAGCTAGAAGAACAGGGTTGTTGTTTAGGTTTGGGTTTTGGTTTTTTGGTTTTTTGGTTGTGATTGTTTTTGTTTTGAGACAGGGTCTCGCTCTGTTGCCCAAGCTGGAGTGCAGTGGCGCAATCATGGCTCACTGAAGCTTCAATCTCCTGAACTCAAGCCTCCTACCTTGGCCTTCCAAGTAACTACAGGTGTGTGCCACCACACCTGGCCTTTTTTTTTTTTTTTGAGACGGAGTCTCGCTCAGTCACCCAGGCTGGAGTGCAGTGGCGCGATCTCGGCTCACTGCAAGCTCTGCCTCCTGGGTTCATGCCATTCTCCTGCCTCAGCCTCCCAAGCAGCTGGGACTACAGGCACCCGCCACCACAACCAGCCACTATTTTTTTTTACTTTTTGTAGAGATACGGTCTCACCATGTTGGCCAGGCTGCTCTCAAACTCCCGGACTCAAGCAACCCTCCCACCTCTGCCTTCCAAAGCACTGGGATTACAGGTGTGAGCCACTATGCCCAGCCTGTTATTTTAAATCACTATGTTTTGGGGTAAGTTGTCATGCAGCAGAGGATTACTAGACAATAAGGAAAGTGTTTCTCAAAACCCGAGGTCTCAAACCGTGGGACACACCACCTTGGGAGGGAGTAATTGTGGCCATTGTGTCAGTATTCAGTAAGAACTGGATGGGCCGGGTGCCGTGGCTCATGCCTGGAATCCCAGCACTTTGGGAGGCTGAGGCAGGCAGATCACCTGAGGTCAAGAGTTCAAGACCAGCCTGGCCAACATGGTGAAACCTCGTCTCACATAAAAATACAAAAATTAGCCAGGGGTGGTGGCGCATGCCTGTAATCCCAGCTACTCAGGAGGCTGAGGCAGGAGAATCACTTGAACCCAGAAGGTGGAGGCTGCAGTGAGCTAAGATGGCACCACTGTACTCCAGCCTGTGTGACAGAGTGAGGCTCTGTCTCAAAAAAAAAAAAAAAGAAGTGGAGAAACATTTACCAAGGGTGGTGGGGAGGTAGCTGTGTCGCACAGAGTGCTGACCTTGAAGTCAGATGACACTAGTAAATCTTGCCACTTAGTAGCTAGGAGTCCTTGGGTGAGTCACTTCACCAGTATTCCTCACAGGGTTGCAGTGAGCATTAAAGAGATATGAACATCATCTGCAAACTGGAAGGGACCCTGCTGCTATCAAGTTGTCAAATTGCAGGAAGGATTCCTGCATTGGGTGAGTAATTGAATTACGTAAGTGAACTCTGAGATTCTATAAATACAGGATGAGTCCTAATTCATGTAGTAAGGTGTAAACGTGTAAAAATATGTGCTCTTGTTCTGGCGCAGTGGCCCATGCCTGCAATCCTGGCACTTTGGGAGGCCGAGGCAGGCAGATTACTTGAGGTCAGGAGTTCAAGACCAGCCTGGCCAACATGGTCAAACCCCGTCTCTACTAAAAATACAAAAATCAGGTGGGTATGGTGGCCTGTACCTGTAATCCCAGGTACTCGGGAGGCTGAGGCAGGAGAATTGCTTGAACCTGGGAAGTGGAGGTTGCAGTGAGCTGAGATGGCGCCACTGCACTCCAGCCTGGGCGACTGAGTGAGACTCTGTCTCCAAAATATATATATATATATATATATACACATATATGTGTGTGTGTGTGTGTGTGTGCGCGCGCCCTCCAACCATGTAGGTCCAGATTCCATCTTTCCAAAGACTGTTCAGAGTGAAATCCAGATGAGCATCTGCCTTTCGGCTTTACCTAACCCCTGAGAGATGAGAGGGTTGGCCAGGCAAGCTACCTTATGATGAGGCTGACAAAGTAAGCAAATCATAGACGCTGCAGATCCTGATGGCAGACCTCTGAGAGGAGGCTGAGGGTCTGGGGATAGTCCCAGAGTGTGGGAGTGGTGGAGAGCATCATTTGTGACTTGCCCAAACTCTTCAGCAGTGTTCCAGGTCTGGAAGGACCGTTAGTATTTCCAACATGTTTATGAAGGATTGTTCAAGATGCTCAGATAAATAATCAGAAATATCGAGGGTTTAGGGAGGAAAGTGGCATGGAGAAGGTCAGTTGGAGAAAAGATGATGCGGGTTTCTATGAGATATTAAAGCCCTAAGTATAAAGGAGAGGATTCCCAGACAGCTGCCTCACATCCCTGCTTGCAAACTCAGCTTCCATCGCAAGCCACGGAGACGCGGAAGGTAAAGTTATGGCGCCACCTGCTGGAGAAATGTAGGCTCGGATTCCCTCCACTTGGAGATTCCGTTCCTCCCTAACACTCAGCCCTAAAGCCCAAGCCTCCAGAGACCCCCAAACCCTCAAGGGTGCCATGTACCAACCAGGTGGAAAACTACTGTCCTGCTTACCAATAGGACTTCAGTTTTTCAAAGCTTGTGCTTTGGGGTCTGAGAAATGCAATGTTACAAGCCTAGCAGTCTTTCCCAAAGGAGACTGGGATAGAATAAACATGCTCCAAGCCCCTTAAAAAGGTAGGACCAGACGAGGTTCACCTATTCGTAAATAATCACCCCCCCTTGTCAGCCCACCACAGTGAGGGTCCTCGTCCCAGACCAGGGACAGATGCTGCAGAGGCTCCGGGAAGAGTCATGGGTCCATGAGCGATGAACGCCTTTCCTGGCACATGAGTCATCAGAGATCCAAAGCCAGTACGGGCACTGATGAATGTGCAAGCGCTCCAGTCTGTGTAGACCGGGTCTGAAGGGCTCCATAATGACCCAATCATGGCAGCAGATGCCCTGAAAATGGCTCCCTCCTGTAGGGATCATTAGAAAGCTATTAAGGGTGTCTAATTATTTCCTAGTGCTTATAAAGATGCCAATAAGCCAGGCAAGTTTTCTCACTTTTATGAAGATAATTAGAAGACCAATTATTTTTTATGTCCGTAAAAGAGTGAAACTTTAACCGCCATCCCAGCAGCTGTATTTTATACCACCCTTATGACAGAAGCTGCTTTGTAGCACTTCATTACGCATTAACAAGGATCTCGGCTTTTTAAACTCCAAACCACAGTCTACCCCAGATTCAGAGTTAGTCTGAAGGAAGTGGAGCAGGAAAATAGGCAATAGATCATTCTCCAGGCCCTTTGGGGGAAGGGGTCATCTTGGCCATGCATTCTCCTTCAGAGGTTGTATCCTACCCAGCTCTAAGACAGTGGTTCTCAAACTTGAGCTCATAGCAGACTCACCTGGAGGCTTATTCAAGCACAGATTGCTGGGCCCCACCCCAGAGTTTCTGATTCAGTAAATCTGCTGGGGTGGGGGGCAAGAAGTTACATTTCTGATAGTTTCCCACATAATGCTAATATTGCTGGTGCTGCAACCACACTGCGAGAAACACTGTTCTAAAACAAATGCTTTTAACTTGGACTCCACAGACACCCGCTTCCCTTCACCAAGAGATTAATAGGTAGAATTCAAAGGGATCTATGACTTTGGTTAGGAAAAGGCTGACATCTTTGTCTTCACTAACTTCCAACTGAAATTTAGCTTTTTAAAAAATGATGAATGTAGGTAACAGACCACAGTAGTATTAGCAGTGATAACAGATATTTTCCAATCCCATTACGTAGTGGCAGGTTTCTGCAAATATCATCTATGCTCATCCGTGTTTTACAACTCCAGTGGTTACTAGTCCTGCCAGCAGATTTTATTCTTTAATCCATTAATGGAGAAGCACATATTACTATATCACTGCTTTAAAAATATTGTGATAACTGTATTTCAAAATGATTGGTTTCCTTTGATGTCCTATGTATTATCTTTTGTGCATTTCAAAGTGTTATTCAGACTGCCTGGGGAGGAGGGGGGAAGGGAAGTGGGACTCATGGCACACAAAAAAGTATAAAAATCTTGCTCTAAAGGTATTAAATTAATCCTCAAGAAAAACTCAGAACTTCCTTCAAGGAAAAGTTTAAAAGAAGTGATAATGCTTGGATAAGTGAGGAGAGGACGGACAGGGAGGTAGCCTAGAGGCAGGGGGATGGATGACTTGGCCAGATTGTTTTACCTCAGTGATGAATGGAGAGCAAGAAAGGTCCACTTGGTCTTCCCGGTGCTCTTCACAAGAGGTTAGGTCAGGCCTCTTAAAACACCACCCCTCGGCCAGGTGCGGGGGCTCATGCCTGTAATCCCAACACTTTGGGAGGCCGAGGTGGGGGCTGGATCACCTGAGGTCAAGAGTTCGAGACCAGCCTGACCAACATAGTGAAGCCTCATCTCTACTAAAAATACAAAAATTAGGGCAGGATGTGGTGGCTCACGACTATAAACCCAGCACTTTGGGAGGCTGAGGTGGGTGGATCACCTGAGGTCAGGAGTTCAAGACCAGCCTGGCCAACATAGTGAAACCCCATCTCTACTAAAATACAAAAAAAAAAAAAAAAAAATAGCTGGGTGTAGTGGCAGCCGCCTGTAATCCCAGCTACTCCAGAGGGAGGCTGAGGCAGGACAATTGCTTGAACCCAGGAGGTAGAGGTTGCCGTGAGCTGAGATCGCACCATTGCACTCCAGCCTGGGCCAAAGTGAGACTCCATCTCAAGAGAAAACAAATACACACCACCCCTCAATTCTCAATTTGGTGTGAGCAGTGGCAATAGCAACTATAGCATTAATATTTTAAATATGAACTTCTATCAGGAGCCACATGGTTATTAAGGACTTAGGTGTATCATACATTTTCTCTGGGAGATCTGATTTTGTTTGTTTGTTTTTTGTGAAACAGGTCATCACTCTGTCACCTGGGCTGGAGTGCAGTGGTGCTATCACACTTCACTGCAGCCTTGACCTCCTGGGCTCAAGCGATCCTCCCACCTCAGCCCCCAGAGTAGCTAGGACTTCAGGTGCATGCCACCATACCAGGCTAATTTCTGTATTTTTTGTAAAGATGGGGTTTCGCTATGTTGCCCAGGCTGATACCAACGCCCTGGGCTCAAGTGATCCACTTGCTGCAGCCTCCCACAGTGCTGGGATTACAGGCATGAGCCACTGTGCCTGGCCTGACAGCAGTCATGATTTTATGAAGTGCAGAGATAGAAAGGCTATCCACTTAGTAATTCAGAGATGAACCTGATCTCTTCATTCCAATTCCTGCACTTTCCAGTCAGTTGAAGGAATGGGCGTGTGTGTGTGTGTGTGTGTGTGTGTGTATGTGTCTGGTGGAGAGAGTTGGGAGAGATGGCCCCTGTCATGAAGTCCTTCTTTACCCCTTCAGGCAAAAAAGTCCTGTCCCTGTCGTCCCTAGACGCAACCCCAAAGTTGTCTTTTATGTGAACAAAGGAAAGAGCCTGGGATCTGCAGTCAGAGAATTGAGTTCCAATGCTGATTCTGCTATTGTGATTCCAGGTGATTTACTCAACCTCCCCTAACCTTAGTCTCTACCTCTGTAAAATGAGTTTACCATCCCCCTGGCATCGCTGTGGTGCTCAGTGGGTACTTAGTAAATGCCAGTGGCCATCACTCTTACACCTTCCCCTGCTCCAGTGGCCCCGTACCAGCACCGTCTCTCTACTTCCCTGTCAATGCCTGTCATTTTGGCCTGGCCACACTTCTCTTCCCTCCTTTTCCAACTCACCCCAATCTTGCTTACACCTAAATCTCCTAACTCTCCCAGAACTGGGCATCTCAGTATAGCTCACTCGGTATCTCCAGCTATGCAAAAGAGGGCCTGATTATGTCTCCTTTAAAGATTGCTGCTGGTTGTTGCCTGAACAGAGGAGTGGGTGCCTAGTCAGAAGAGAGAGATGGTTTCTTCCAGCAAGGCTTCCCTAGAACAGTTCAAATCTTTCTAGCATATTTCTTAGCCACAAAAAGTCTGGGACTTGTTTTGACTTTGTCCTTCCACTCTCCTGTGTGTGTTGAGATAAGTCCCCTAAACCTGTGGCTTTGAGTGCAACCCCCATACTTCTGCATCTTCCCCCTTCTCAACCCACCCACCCTTTGTGGATGGCGCCAGAGAAGCACACTGGCGCTTTGTTTAAGAAGTGGGAGGAACTGGCAGTGTCAACACCTCAATGTCTTGCATTCAAATGTGTTAATCCTTTTATTTGCTCTGCATCCTTAGGCAAGTCGCCTAACCTTTCTGGGCTTAGGATCAACATAACCTGGTGGAGGGAGGGAATGGTTGCTTCATTTTCCTGAGTGTCTAGAAGGAGCAAGAGCAGATTCAGTTTAATTACCGCAAAGAGGGGTCGTTAAAGTTTAGAGAGAATGATAGCTATGTCACTAGATCCAAGATTCACAGTGCTTCCCCACATCCTGTTTCCTATCCAGCCGTCCTTGACACCTGCCTTATAAAAGAAACAGAAAGCGTAACCCTCAGGCATTCTGTACAGGGAAGATAGGCTTAAAAACAAAAATGACAGCATATGTGACAAGCACTACCCTGGCCTTATGGAAAAGCACTCCAGGTGCAGGTGAGTGAGTGACTGACTCCTCCTGGAGTGGGGTAGCTGGGCCCAGATGTGATTTGCACACTAGCTGAGCACAGTGAGCTGAGGGAAGGGAAGGATATGGAGGGGACACCATGCATTAGGGGATAGTGTGCCATTCACCAAACTGGGGCATTCAGGAGGAGAAGCAGGTTTGCCTTTTTTTTTTTTTTTTTTTTTTTGAGATGGAGTGTCACTCTGTCGCCCAGGCTGGAGTTTAGCGGCACGGTCTCAGCTCATTGCAACCTCCACCTCCTAGGTTTAAGCAATTCTCCTGCCTCAGCCTCCCACGTGGCTGGGACTACAGGTACGCACCACCACACCTGGCTAATTAGTTTTGTATTTTTAGCAGAGATGGGGTTTTGCCATGTTGGCCAGGCTGATCTCGAACTCCTGACCTCAGGAGATCTGCCTGCCTCGGCCTCTCAAAGTGCTAGGATTACAGGCGTGAGCCACCGCACCTGGCCTCCAATGCATTCTTGAGGGAAGTATGTGCCCAAAGGACAAGCAAGAATAATAACCATAATCTTTGTAATAATGATGATGATAACTACAATAGTAACCTACATTGACTGGAAACTTACTAAGTGCCAGGTACTTTCTCGGTGTTTTGATTTGTTGTTTAATCTTCATAACAAACCCATAAGGTGGATATTGTTGCCTCCATTTTACAGACAGGAAAACTGAAGTACCAAGGGAATGTGCAACAAGCTCATTATCACACACCGCTATGTGCCCAAATCCTGACATGGTGCCCTGGCGGGCCAGGTGGGCCAGACTCCGTTTACTCCCAGCTAATGACCACAGCACCACAAGCCACCATGAGCCAAACAGTCACTATGCCTGTCCTTCCCAAATTAGCTGTGATCTTCAGCAGCTCCAGTGGTGAGAAACACGTCATCTAGTAAGAAAGAATCAAGGTCCACAGCTGACCAGGCCCAGGCTGCAGGCCCACGTCCGCCTCACCTGGCCAAGGGTGTGTGAGCTGCTAACAAGCACCGAGGCTGAGGAGGCAGCTGAGGGAGTAGGAGGTGGCCTCTCCCCCATCAGAACTGGCCTGGCTCCTCCCACCCCAATTTCGCTTATTTAGATCCCTCTTCCTACTTGATTAGGGAATTCCATGTCTAGGCCAGGATCCTGACCCACTACTGAAGGGGGATGGAGAAAGGGTGAAGAGGTGGGAACAGAGAAGAGCCTCAACATCCCCCTGCCCCCGGCTACTACTCTTTCTCCTGTTAACTCACCGGGTTCAATAGGCAAGCCTGGGAGCCTGACATCACCCCTACTTCCACCTCCCACCTCCAGGGAGGAGTCTTGCTATGCATGTGTGTGCGTGCATGTGTGTGTAGGGGTTGGGGAGGTCCCCACCACACCTTACCTCTGACTTTCCCTGAGCTCTGGCCCCAGATCAGTTCACAGGTATGCTGGACACAAGGCTGAAAGTTAGGCAGCAACCAGGACAGCTGGATCCGGAATGCAGGAGGGGCCAGGCTGAGGAGCTTTCTGCCTCCAGGGCCTGAGAGGCGGGGCTCAGCCAGGGCTGGGGACTGCATAGATCCACAGCAGCCAGGGTCTTGCCCATAGCCCAGCAGCTCCTCTGAAGCACTGGAATCCCTCTCACCCCCTCCCAGCTCAGGAAATCCCTTAGGAAACTGAATATAAAGACCATCTTCTCCCTCTGCTTTTACCTCCCAGTTTGAGCAAATAGGAAGCTGTTGCTGCTGCTATTAGAAAAGTGATTTTTGTAGCAACTCCTGTTTACGCAAAACTTTTGTCAAGAGTCCTAGAACCTTAACTTCTTTCAGCCTCATCGGTAAAGTGGGACTAACAGCTTAAATGGGATAATACATGCAAAAAGTTATCTTAGTCCCCTCAGGCTGCTATAACAAAATGCCGACCTTACGAACAACAGAAATGTATTTCTCAGGGTTCTGAAACTGGGAAGTCCAAGATCAAGGCACTGGCAGATTCGACATCTTGTGAGGGATCCCTTTCTGGTTCATCACATGGTGGAAGGGGCAAGAGATCTCTCTGGGGTCTCTTTTATAAAAGCACTAATCCCATTTATGAGGGCTCTGTCCTCGTGACCTAATCACCTCCCAAAGTCCCCATTTCTTAATACAATTACACTGGTGATTAGGTTTCCGAGATGAAATTGGGAAGGTCAACCAGGCACCGAGGCTCAAGACTGTAATCCCAGCACTTGGGAGGCCAAGGTGGGTGGATCACCTGAGGTCAGGAGTTCAAGTCCAGCCTGGCCAACATGGTGAAACCCCATCTCTACTAAAGGTACAAAAAAAAAAAAAATTAACTAGGCATGGTGGCATGCACCTGTAGTCCCAGCTACTCGGGAGGCTGAGGCAGGAGAATCGTTTGAACCTGGGAGGCAGAGGTTACAGTGAGCCAAGATCGCACCACTGCACTCCAGCCTGGGTGAGAGAGCAAGACTCCATCTCAAAAAAAAAGAAAGAAAGAAAAAGGAAGAATGAAACTGGGGAGGTCACAAACATTCAGACATAGCAAAAGCCTAGCACAGAACATAGCTCCACAACTGCCGGCACTCAACAGAGGCTGGTGTTTCTCCCTTCCTCCCCCACACCCTCCTCAGCACTGGGTCTCAGCACTGGGACTAGGAGAGGAGAAGGACCAAGCCACCTCTGGTGAAACAGGCCCCTGTGGCTGTGGCTGTGGCTGGACTGAGATTCTGTGGTCAGGTCTAGGCAAGGGACACCTCAGACAAAAACGCGGTTCTAGAAGGAAGATTTTCCAAAGCCAGGATGTTACACTTGGAAAAGAGAATGCCTCAGAGTGACTGAATGCTGGTCTCCAATTCAAGGAGTACCTCACTACTTCTAAGAATGGGATGGGATTCATCCTAAGGAAGCCCCGGGGTAGATAAGGGACACATAGAGGGCGCTATAGGGAGAGACTTTGAGTCAGGGAGAAAGAACTCTTCAGAGGTGAGTCCAGAGATGGCTGGGCTGGTTTGGGAGTGGCGAGTTCCCAGTCACTGGAGGTGATCAGGCAGAGGCTGGGTGAGCTCAAGAGGATTTGGGACTGGAAGAGGACTAGAGTAAATGACTTCACCTTCCCTAATCTGGGGCTTCTGAGTCTATCAAAAGAGGTGGCTACCAAGAGGTATGATTTGAGGACCCTTCACCCCAGATCTCTCTTTTGTCCATTACCGATGCCTGACATTCCCCAGTTATAGATTCATTGCTTTGGGTTAAGACACTGTCTCTTGCAAAATGCCAGGCTCTCTGGTTGGTGCCACCCTGGTTTATCAGAGACCTGATCTTGGACTTTCCAGCTACCAGAACTGTGAGCCAAATACACTACTTTTCTTTATTTATCACCCAGGCTCCAGTATTCTGATATAGCAGCAGAAAACGGACTAAGATAGATGTCAAATTTTATGTCATATATATTCCATGAAAAAAAATTACACCCTCCAGAATTGGGAGATTCAGAGAGGATCAGTAAGGGAGGCTACAGATTCTGTTCCCATAGATACAGCCTGCTGGCCCTTTGCCATGGATACCTGTGCACTGCCCAACCCCTGCCCCAATGCCTGCAGTGGTGGCCAGGCCCCAGGCCCTATGTTCATGGGGGAAAAGGTGCTAGTAGGGCTTAAGGGAAGGAGCTCCAAGGCTTGCTGAGTGAGAAGCTCAAATATCCAGTAGCCCCACTTAGGGCTGAACACAGGGGCACGGAGCTATAGAAAGCTAGTTGGAGGGATGGCTGAGTGAAGCAGTGAAGTTGCCGGGAGCCTGAGGGCACACCAGGGGCAACGGGAAGGGGTGGAGTAGGAAGCTCACTAGGGGCAACAATCCTGAAAGTATCCTCCCATTAGAAAGGGGCTTCATTGTCCAAATGGGCATCCTGTGGCCAGTGGCAGCTACAGAGTTCTCGTGGAGCAGGAGCTTAGAGTAAGCACTCTTTGGGAACTTAGACAATAGGATATTTGGTGCCCCCACCACTCCTGGAAAAAGCTGAGGCTTTGCTCCGTGACACAAGGAGGAAACAGCAAGGAGCCTGCTTCTGAGTCAGGAGAAGGAAGAACTTTCTAACACAGCTGCAAATGGATTGGGCTTCCTTGAAAGGTGATGAGTTTCCCATCCCAAAGGTTTTCCAAGATAAGCTGTCCTCTGCAGATTCAGAGCTCCCATATGGGAGAGTGGGAGGAGATCCCCTGAAGAGGAGGTATTGTGTAAAGGAGTGGTCACTGCTTTTCAAAGAAGCCACTAGTCCTCGCAGGAGACTATCTGGCCCAGGACACTAGAAAATCCCAAACTGCCATTCTGGAGTTTCCTTTCATTCTGCTTGGCATGAGGGGCCAGGCAGCAGAGCCCACTCCCTGACACTTCCTGGAGAAAGTGCCAGGTGGGGGCACGGAATGGCTTTCTGTTCCTTTGCCTTAAATGCTAGGGTGGAGAGAAGACTGGCAGGAGGAAGGGCACAGAGAGACATGGCATGTCACCCTCACCCTCTCAAAGGGCTACTTCAGAACCTAAGAGCTGGTGGCCCTGGACTGGGCTGGGCAGGAGTGGGAGGACTCTGGGCTCCCAGTATGTGGCAGGTATGAGGTCAGCCCACCCCACAGGCAGGATGTGTCCTGGGCCAGGTGACCTGGGCAGTTTTTGCAGCCTCTATCCTTGGGTCAGAAGAATGGACTCTCCAGAGAGAGCTGCATTTCTTTTTTCTTTTTTATTTTTTTGAGACACAGTCTAGCTGGCTTGTCAGGCTGGAGTGCAGTGCAGTGGCACAATCTCGGCTCACTGCAACCTCCGCCTCCCAGGTTCAAGTGATTCTCCTGCCTCAGCCTCCCAAGTAGCTGGGAATACAGGTGTGTACCACCACACCCAGCTAATTTTTGTGTTTTTAGTAGAGATGGGGTTTCCCCATGTTGGCCAGGATGGTCTTGATCTCTCTTTTATTTTTTTTTGAGACAGAGTCTGGCTCTGTCGCCCAGGCTGGAAAGCAGCGGCGCGATCTCGGCTCACTGCAAGCTCTGCCTCCCGGGTTCATGCCATTCTCCTGCCTCAGCCTCCTGAGTAGCTAGGACTACAAGCAGCTGGGACTACAGGCGCCTGCCAACACACCCGGCTAATTTTTTTTTTTTTTTTAATTTTTAGTAGAGACGGGGTTTCATCGTGTTAGCCAGGATGGTCTCGATCTCCTGACCTCATGATCCGCCTGCCTCGGCCTCCCAAAGTGCTGGGATTACAGGTGTGAGCCACCGCACCCGGCCAGACTTGGTCTCTTGACCTCGTCATCCGCCCACCGCAGTCTCCCAAAGTGCTAGGATTACAGGGGTGAGCCACCGTGCATTTCTAAAAGGTTCTGGAGAGGATAGCACTCAGCCCCAAAGACTTGAGTGCCTCATGGTGGGATTGAAGGTGGGACTGGCAGGTTAGATGAGGGCATCCTTGGGGGCAGAGGGGTTTTCTGGCACTTTTTCACCCCACCTCGCTCCCTGTCCCACCTGGGGACTCATTTAGTCTACAGAACAATTACTGGCACTGCCAGTCAGCACTTCCCCAGGCAGGAAGGTCCGGGTACACTTGAAGGTCCCAAACTGGCTGCACATGAGAATCACCTCCAAGGCATGTTAAAAACACAGACTCTTAACTGTGAAGCTCCCTTGCTTCAAGGAGCATCTCAGTAAAAGCACAAAATCCTATAGCAAGTGAATATATCCAGGAACAAGAGCTGAGAGGGGAGAGCGCCATCCCTGCTGGAGCTTTTGCCTGACAGGGTTAAGGATCGGGTGGCAGTGAGAGAAAGTCGTGCGTGCCTGGCTTCATAGGCATCCCACGTTGAGCACTTACGGGCATGTGCGAACTGCCGAGGACACGCAGAGGGATGGCAGAGCTACACACGCAGCCTCGTGAGACAGCCAGCAAACCATCTGATGATCTCTCCAGTTGTCTGGGTTCCAAAAATGGCCCATGAGTCACCACTGCAGGGTCCCCAGAGCCTGGCAGACAACCGCATAGCAGCCAAGCTCCAGACATGGCCTCAGGGGAGAATCTGACTTTCTGGGAGCGCCTCCCCAGACTCTGCTGGAACCTTTGCCTCCCCTTGCTTCAGCCGCTCCTCGGTGTCTACGCCCGTCTGAGTGTCTGTGGCTGGGTCACCACCCAAGCTGATGAGTGTTTAGAAAACCCAACAGGGGCTGTTTTCTCCTGGTGACAGGCAGAGACAAGGGGGAGCTCAAGTGAGCTGTTACCTCAGAGGATGCGCAGACCTGCCTCCAGTCACACGTCACCTGATCCCCAGGTCAAAGGCAGAGGTCAAAAGGCGTCCAGGGAATCATCTGACAGCTCAAACTGGGGAACAATACCGAGCACCAGCAGAACTGTGTCCTGCCTGCAGATTCCCCACCATGGGTAATGCAGGGGGCTGGAAGGAGCAGAAAGGTCCTGTCCCTAAACCTGGGACCTTTTCCTCAGGGCAGAATTGGTTTAATCTGCGAGTAGCTAAGCAAGGATGCCCCTCCATCAGACTCTGGTTGACTGTAGATTCTTAGCCATGATAATCTGATTAGCAAACAGCTCATTTCTCTGCCAGGCCTTCCACCTTCCTCCACTCATGCAGTGCTCACATAACACTACTCATACAGTAATTCAAATAACAACGATGGCTGGGCACAGTGGCTCACACCTGTAATCCCAGCACTTTGGGAGGCTGAAGTGGGAGGATTGAGACCAGCCTGGGCAACATAGTGAGATTCCCATCACTACAAAAAAATTTAAAAATTAGTTGGGTGTGTTGGCACATGCCTGTGGTCCCAGCTACTTGGGAGGCTGAAGCAGGAGGATTGCTTGAGCCCGGGAGGTAAAGACTGCAGTGAGTCGTGATCGCATCACTGCACTCCAGCTTGGGGACAGAGCAAGACACTGTCTCAAAAAAAAAAAGTTATCACTTGCTGAGTTCTTCATATGTCCAAACCCTGTTAGCCCTGCACATGCATTCCTGTATGTTCATCATGGCAGCCCTCAGCCTTCCTGTACTGTGTTGACTTCCTGGACAACACTCTCTTGGTTTTCCTCCTGCGTCCCTGGT
Source organism: Rhinopithecus bieti (assembly GCF_001698545.2). Classification (NCBI taxonomy): domain Eukaryota; kingdom Metazoa; phylum Chordata; class Mammalia; order Primates; family Cercopithecidae; genus Rhinopithecus; species Rhinopithecus bieti. The sequence goes on along the minus strand of NW_016824934.1, from coordinate 2,078,233 downwards.
CACACGTCAGCTTGTTTTGCTGGTTGTTCCTCATCTCTCTTCTCCCTGGCCCATAACAGTCGGAGTGCCCAGGGCTCCGGCCTTGTTTCTTTTCTTTTCTCCTCCACTCTCCCTTAGTGAGGTCATCCCACTCTGTGGTCTTAAACATCATCTCTATAAAATCTGCCGACAACTCGAACCTGTCCACCTCTCCCAAACTCCTACTCGTAGGCCCAACTGCCCACTCAACCTCTCTATCTGGATGTTTCACAGATGCTCAGACTCAACATGTCCAACCTGAAATCCTGATTGCTCCTGTTCCTACCCCAAACACGCCTCACTCTCACCCTCAGCTCTCCCAGTTTCTGCCAATGGCAGCTCCCACCTTCCACTTGCTCAGAACTTCCTAGGGTCCCCAGTTTCCTTGAGTGTGAGGCAATTCCCTGTGATGACCTGTAGGGCCTGGCAGGACCTGCACCCTGACCCAACATGGTTTCTGTGCCTCGCGCTTCAAGTTACGCTGGCCCCCTTGCTGTTCCTCAAGCACAGCAGGCATATCTTCGGCCTTCACTGTAGCTGTTCTCTCTTCTTAGAACACATCCCTTCCAGATATTTCCTTGGATCACCTTCTTCAAGTTCTTCTCACATCTCACTTTCTAACAGAGGCCTAAACTGATAACTCCATTTCTTGCCACCGCTTTCCCCCACCCCACCCTCCTGGTCCCCTTACCTGACCTCACTTTTTATTATTCCTTGTTACCCTCAAACACACTACATGTTTTACTTATTGATTTTGTTTCCTTTTCATGTTTCTCTTTAGAGATGAGGACACATCTTTTTTGGGTCCATCGATGTCACTCAAGTTTCTAGAACAATGCCTGATACATAATATGTGCTTAGTAAACAATGTTGAATTGATTCACATAAGCTGCTGAAATCTCCTCCAGGCCAATTTGAAGAGCTTCAGAGGCTGCATATCAAACACACTAAAATGTTACCATACTCACATTAAGTTTCCTGCTTACAATTTCCTGTCTATAGAATCTTGACACATTTCATTTATGATTGGCTTTGATGTCTCAATCATTAGGCATATTTGGGAAATATGAAATCCTAACCTACAATTTGATTTCAAATATTTCACAAATATTAAATATTTATTTATTTATTAGTGACAGCATTTCGCTCTGTTGCCCAGGCTGTAGTGCAGTGAAGGGATCATGGTTCATTGCACTTGAAACTCCTGGGCTCAAGCAATCCTCCCACTTCCGCTTCCCGAGTAGCTGGGACAACAGGCAAACACAACTGTGCCCAGCTAATTTTTATCTTTATTTTTTGTAGAGATGCAGGGTCTCCCTATGTTGCCCAGGCAGGTCTGAAACTCCTGGCTTCAAGCAATCCTCCAAACTTGGCCTCCCAAAGCACTGAGATTACAGGTGTAAGCCACCACATCCAGCACAAATATTAAATTAACAAACTTTGGGTATACTAATAAAATGTGTATCAATGGGATTTTTATAGTTCTCATTTCATATTTGAACCCATAACGTATTTTCAAGATCTGAAATATTGTCATAGGCCCCGCGACTCTGGTGCCTACAGGAAAAAGTCTGATGATGTCAGTGGTAGAGTTGAAGAGTGGACAAAACCGACCTGCTAAGAGGACAGTCTTAAAACCTGGTTCCAGAGACGTCCTCAGTCTTGAAAGACCTTCTGATTTTTAAACATTCACTCTCCATTCTCCATGAGGCATGACTGGGCAGCTTTCCTCAGGTTCCTGAAGGCCCAGCCTTATGATCAAGACTCTTTTTGCGTTCATGTCCATACACATGCGTCCTGTGAACCTTGCTTTCTGGGAAACCATGTGACTCTGTACTCTGAGAAGTCAAAAGAACCCCACCCACCCTCTCTCCAATCTCTAGGTCTTGTTTTCTTTGTCATTTCTGCACATATGGTTGCTAGATGGATCCTAGTCTCCCCATTACCTTCTTAACTGGGATCTCTTCAGTCACGAGTGTCTACAGTGGGCAGAGCATACAAGAAAAAGGGACCTTGTATACAGCTGGTATAAGCCTCTGCAGAGTCACAGTTTAAAGAATCTTTGTTCAGTCTCCTGACTGTAAATAGCTGGGCATGCAAACAACATTAGCCTGTCTCATGAAGCCAGGACATGGCCTGCCCCCACCTTCACTGTGTGTTGTCACTACCTGTCCATGCTGCCTGCACTCACACTGAGTCCCAGGAATGCTGGTGGCCCATTAGTCCCCCATCTGTGTGGTGGCCTTTGGATTTGCGCTTTGAACTTGCACCTTCACACCTTCAGTTTCAGGGTAACCTGTACTTGCTCTGCAGCTGTCTTGGCCCTCTTAGGGATCCCTCTGGTTTCTGGCTCCTGTTAAAAACAAAACAAAACAAAAAAAACAAAAAACAAAAAAAAAAAACCCTTTATTCAACACTTCCAGATTCACCAGGCTGTGGACAGACATGTCTCAGCAACCTTGCGGGCACAATATTCCTATACCAGGATGTTCCTTCCCTCAGACCTCTAGGGAGTCTCATCCTGCCTTCTGTCTGCTCTTTTTCCCCACCCCTAGCCCTTGACATTGGGGCTACACATGGCATGTGGCATAAAAGGAACATGAGCCTGGGAGGTGTTGGTGTTACAGATTTAGTTTCTGATTCTGAATGTGCCACTCTCTATCTCAGTGACCTCAAGTATGTCATTTAGTGCATTATTTAACCTCTGTGACCCTCAGGTTTCCATTAGTCAAATGGGTTTTATAATAATATTTATATCTCAGAAGCTCTTTAAGAATTCATGTCAAGTACCTTGGATAGCACCCGGTGCAGGATAAGTACTCACTTAACCTTAGGCTTCCTCTGATTTTGCCTTTCTGCCCTCTAACATCTATAAGTGCTGTTTTTGAGGGAGGCGGTCTTGGCTTCAGTCTTAATTCATGCCGTCTTCCAACTTGGGCTCACATTTGTCAGCATAGCCAATGTGCTGATTCCCCGTGTCTTCTCTCTTTCGCCAGGCCTTCTTAGAGTTCTGCCTAGTTCCTTAGTGCGATAATGTGTATGAGGACACTGGGGTGGGGGTTGACCTCCACTATACCAGGGCTCTCTGTGACCCTGTCTGTGCTTGCTTCACAATTCTGAAGTGCCCCCTTTGCTCTCCCCTACTAGACCCGCATTCTATGGTCAAGAGAAAGAGAGGTGAGAGGCTGGGTCTTTTCATACAATTTTTGACATTAATCCTGAGTCTTTCAGAAATGGTGAATTTAAAAAGCACTCTGCCTTGATAGGAATGAACACATCACATTTTTCTATTGATGTACTAGGTCTGCATTTGTACATCATCCAGGCAGCCCCCTAGATTTCTGCAGAGCCCATCACTTTGCTGGCTCCCCACCACCCTCACTGAGGCACAAATGCTTGCAAAGAATGTTAATCTCCAGGAGCGTCAGCAATGGCTCTGGCCTCTGAGTCGTCGGATGTCAGATTTCTTTTCGGAGATGATTATTTGTGATGTCGTTTATCCCGTGTATGTGGCTCAAATTTTACAGTATATGTTACAGTATATCCCTCTGTCCTCTGTCCTGACTACCAAGGCCAATTGAAGAAGAGGGGCCCATCTCTGAAGACTGGAAGCTGCTCCTCCAGCTGGCTTGGGATGTAGGTGGCCTTGTCTGCAAACAGAGAGAGGGATGAAATCAGTGGGTTCTCGGGCTTTTGCAGACCTTCATCTCCTGTGACAGACAAGAGTCTCTCTGCTGCTGCTATAGTTGTCACAGTGGAAACCTCTTCCCCAAAAGGCAAGTTGTCACCAGCCTGGCTGCCCACATGGGGGCCTGGGTGACGAAAGTCTTGGAATTATTCTTCAGCTGATGCCAGAAACAAAAAGTATATATCCCACGCCCTAGGATTTGAGACCAGCTCCCAGGACCCCTCTTAGCAGGGTGAGTCTTGGGGAATGCAGGCTCTGGGCTCATCTCTTACCACATGCCCTTCCCCCACCCCTCCCCTATTTCCCTGCAGATGAACTAAATTAAACTGAACAGCCTCAAAGGGAGAGGTTGCCAAAAGACAGTCTGAGGGGAAATGGGAAGAAGCAATCCGCCATTCTGCTTTAGGGCTGGGGACAAAAGGGTTCCTTCTTCCTTGAATACTGTTAATCACAGGCCTTTTGGGGACCCTGCTGGAGGAGAGATCCCATGGGCTGTCCGCTAAATCACATGAGATGACTCGTCTCCACCCACATCAGCCACCCTGCTTTCCACACTGTGGAAACTTCTCTGTTCTTCTCCAACAATTGAATGACAAAATTTTTGAGGTTCTTTCCTGCCAATAAATTCTGTTTTGTTCCAGGGGAAACAGGAGTCTACCATAAATGCTTTGTTTGTATGCAGTATTTATGGTGTTCGTCCACCTGTGTATGATCAGTGCTTTCCTTTTCATATCTAGCCAGCCATCCTGGGTCTTCTTGCAGGACGGACAGTCCGGAGGCACTGAAACAGGTCCGTGCAGGAGATAGAGAGGATGTCCCCTGGCACTAAGACAGATCGCATTTGACCCCACTGTTCCCTGTCAGTCGATGGGGAAGGCACATTTTAACAAGAGCGGGGATCCCTCTCAGGTTCTTTGAGGTGCCACCACTCCTGCTCTACCGACAAACCTAACACCTACTTAATATCATGCCCATAAGGTATGAACACTGGGGACTAATCGAGAAGAGCGGTGAAGGGGAAACTGAGGCAAGGGTCAAGGCCAGGCCGGTGGGTATTGCTGCTTCCAAGGCAGCTGGGGAGGAGAGATCCCATTTCCTGAGCTAAGCTTGTTCCATTTCAGTTTGAACAGATGGAAATATAGTTCAATGTTTCAACATCATTTGCCTTTCTCGTGCTAAAATATTGATAAGTGCTGCCCGGGCTGATGCCCCCACAGTTCCGAGCAGTAACTGGAGCATGATGTGTACTGAAGTGAGACATGGCAAAGCCTTTAACGAGTGTTTAAAATTCCTGGAATAATGCTCAACACTGGCTCAGCTCGTTCGGCTCCTGAAAACTGCCCCCCTCTGGGTCGCCCTCTAATAGGCAGGAGGAGTGCGAGCACAGCCCGGCCCCCCTGCTGGTGGCAATTAGTGCGGCAGCTGCTCGTCTTCAGGACAGGAAACAATGCAGGGGGTGCCTGCATCTGCCCAGGCGGCTGAGCCAGGCAGGGAGGCTGGCGCACCGGGGAGGCAAGGACACAGGGAGCTGGCTCCTCCACCTGCAGGGGGCTGTCACACAGAACTCAGACCCCAGGGAGAGGGAACACTGGGTGGGGCCCTCCAGAAAGGCAGATGAGGGAAGGGCAAGAAAAGAGGGAAGAACGCCAGGCACGGTGGCTCAGGCCTGTAATCCCAGGACTTTAGGAGGCCGCCATGGGTGGATCACTGAAGTCAGGGGTTCGAGACCAGCCTGGCCAACATGGTGAAACCCTGTCTCTACTGAAAAAAAAAAGAAAAAAGAAAAAAGAAATTAGCTAGGCATGGTGGTGTGTGCCTGTAATCCCAGCTACTCGGGAGGTTGAAGCAGGAGAATTGCTCAAACCCAGGAGGCAGAGGTTGCAGTGAGTCAAGATCATGTCACTGCACTGCAGCCTGGGCAACAGAGTGAGACTCCATCTCAAAAAAAAGCAAGACAGAAGAGAAAAGGGAGAAGAAGGGAAAAGAGGAAGATGAAGAGGGTGGGGACTCAAGAAGGAAGGGGAGAGGAGGAAGAGAGGAAGTAGCCAGGAACAGCAAATCCCCTGGGAAGAGCTTGCCAAGCTCCGAAAAGAGAATCCAATGTGTGGCTGTAGAAAGGGAAAAAGGACCCTCGGGAGGGCCTCAGCCAGTGGCATCCCAGTCCTAAGACGCCTCTTTGCAAGTTGCAGCCAAGTTGCAGCCATGACAAAGGCCCCCAGACCCAGAGCTGAGAGGAAACCTACAGTGTGGACCTGGGATGCCACTTCAAAGGTTTAGAACAATCCAGGCTTCCCAGGTAAGGCTCTCCCAGGATCACAGTATCCCCCGTGTGGAGATCAGGTGGTCTAATTGTAGAATGTTAAATTTCTCATATACTTTAAGGTGCTGGGTTTTTGGTTCACAATTTTTGAAAACTCTTGGCTGGGTGTGGTGGCTCATGCCTATAATTCCGGCACTTTGAGAGGCTGAAGTGGGTGGATTACTTGAGGCCAGGAGTTCAAGACCAGCCTGGCCAACATGGTGAAACCCCATCTCTACTAAAAATACAAAAATTAGCCGGGCATGGTGGCAGGCACCTGTAGCCCCAGCTACTTGGGAGTCTGAGGCAGGAGGATCACTTTAACCCAGGAAGTGGAGGTTGTAGTGAGCCGAGATCATGCCACTATACTCCAGCCCGGGTGACAGAAAGAGAATCCAACAACAACAACAACAACAAAAAAAACTCTTTACAGATCTTTGTGAGGTTGTTCAGAATAATGTTTTCCAGGAGGCCTACTTGAATCAACAAGATGATGTCAGCTCTTTCCAACAGTGACATGGTTAAGAGAGAAAGCAAGGCTGTGAGAGAAAGCAAGGCTGTGCCCCAAAAAGCTGTGGGGTATCCCCATTGGAAGGAATTCCAGGCTGGTGAGTGTATGGGACTTAAGTCAGTAGAACTCAGAGCCACTAACTGAAAGTATAAGCATTATTATTATACATGATCATAGATTGATTAATATTTACAACAGGAAAGAAAAAATAGGAAATCTACAACGAGTTGGAAAGCAAGGCCCAACGAACTCATTACTTATGCTCTACCTCTGCCTTCCACAAAATAAAACTCAATGAAGTAATGTAAATATAACAATCCTATTTTCTGAGACAAAAAACAAAAAAGGAGGGACATGTGATCTGACACACAGGAGGACATTTATGGAAGCAAACAAGGTGCAGTTTAAAATGGAAAGAGTCAGGCCAGGAAGGTCTAGGATGTGAATACAGAGAGGCCGGGGCAGACCATGGGCCTCCAGAGGCCCACCTGGGGCCGCTCTGATTGGACAAATCTGCGTAGAGGAGGAACTGTCTGGGGCCAGGAAGTGCTATGGGGTCTGGGCGTCTGGGGAAGCTGGCAGCAGCCTCATCTTGTCCTTCATCCGTAAGTCAGGCCAGCTGGGTGGGGAATGCCTGGCCCAGTGGTACAATGATACTTCTATATATACACATTAGTTCCAGGCATCTTTCCTCACCCCCGTGATGTTTTAGCAGCTGGCCCCTGTCCAGCCACCCTAACAAGGCCAGCCCATCACCCAAACCATTTCTACATGGGCTGTTTCTGGAACCAGCACAGTCCCTCTGGGCTGAGGCCTTGGCAATGGGTCTGTCCCTCTGGGAAGGGGGCTCTGTCTGTGATTATTCTCCAAGTTCTTCTTCAGCATCTGTCCATTGAGTGACTGGGGCGTCTGGTTTCCATGACCAGAGGTGGGGGTGGGAAGGAGGGGCTGTGGTTGTGGCCAAGGCGGAGAGCCCCCCAGAGGCTGGCCATCTTCTCAAGAGTTTATCTGCAAGAGTCGAAGAGCCCCACCTTCAGGCAGCCAGCCTAAGCACTGTGGCCGGGGCTGGCGGGGAGGTCAGCACCTGTGAGAAGACAGACGGGATAGGGAGTCCTGGGGTGGCCAGAGTGAAAGGAGCAGTAGCCAAGGACAAGGGCCAGACACCAGGGGCAGTCCACATTTCTAAACTTGGTGAAATGTTTCCAACCCCACATCCAATCTGGTCATCACAACCAGTGCCAACTGTTATTACCACCAATTCAGAGAGAAGCAAGACCAGAGCTCACATTGCTGGAATAACAGGACCAAGGTTACAAGGCCTGCGTTTCCCCCCAAAGCACAGTGTCACCTTGAAGAATTTCCAACCCAGAGACGCCCCTGTTCCTACAAATCACCTGGGATCTTGTTAAAATGCATTTTCTTTTCTTTTCTTTTGTTTTTTTGAGATGGAGTCATCACACAGGCTGGAGTGCAGTGGTGCCATCTTGGCTCACTGCAGCCTCTGCTTCCCAAACTCAAGCAATTCTCCTGCCTCAGCCTCCCAAGTAGCTGGGACTAGAGGCCAGCACCAGCATGCCTGTTAATTTTTGTATTTTTAGTGGAGATGAGGTTTCACCATGTTGGCCAGGCTGGTCTCAAACTCTAAAATGCATTTCTAATGAGTCCCAAAGAGATACCAGCGCTGCCAGGACCCCTCCCTCACCCTTGCACTGAAGAACAAGGCCCTCAGGCAGTATTTTCCCATCCTGCCTGTTAATAAGAATCACCTCCAGCACCCGGGGATTCCAACGCAATAAGGACTCAGAACTGTGACCATTTGGCGAGAGCCTCAGGTGCCCCTCCTGTTCAGATAAGTCTGGGAAACACTGCCCTAGACATGTGGGAAAGACGTGGCTCCCACGGGGAAGCTTTAGCAGGGCCCCAGGGATGGAGACCTTTTTCGTGGGCATCCCGGGTCTCCCACGGGCCCTTCGCTCCCACAGGAGAATACCTGCCTTGGCCCTGAGGGTGCTTCAGTGTTCAGCCTTGGCAGGCTTCTTTGTCTCTCTCTGCCTCTACCTTCTCATCTGCATTATGGGAACTAACATCCAAAGGCCAGGACAGATGGAAGGGGCCACCTAGAGAAAGGTAGCATTTGGAGAAGGGGGCTGCTGAAGCCACTAGGGACAAGGCAGTGTCCATCCTGTGAGCGGGAGGGAGATGGATAAAAAGGCAAGGCAGCAGGAAGGGGGAAGGAGGGGAAGCCAGAGTCGTGCTAGATGTAAAAAAGCAAAGATACCACACATTGCCCCTACCACTTGGCATTAGAAAAAATGCAAGCAAACAACCAAGGAGGAGACTAATGGGCAGGGATGAAAGGGGGACTCCAAGGTGAAGTCTGCAGAGCCCATCACTGTGGTCTTCTATGCCACAGAGCAGCAGAGAATCAATGTCTGGGAGGCTTGATGTGGGACTGGCAATCAGAAAGAATGGCCAGGAATCCTGAAATGAAATGAAGGCAAGGAGAAGGGGCTCATCTACCATGTGGCCAGATAGGAGGAGCCCATGGGCAGGAGACAAACCCTCGGCTTCCCACTCCCTAGCTCCACCCCCATCCCAGCCACCATCACCCCACTCCACAGGTGCCACCACCAGGCCTGCTTCCTCTCTAGAGGCAGTTGTTGAGCACGTGTCTATGTGGAGAGAATGGGAAGGTCAACTTGATCACATCAGTTATTCCTTTTTTTTTTTTTTTTTTTTTAGATGGAGTCTCACTCTGTTGCCCGAGCTATAGTGTAGTGTCCAGATCTTGGCTCACTGCAACCTCTGCCTCCCAGGTTCAAGCAATTCTCCTGCCTCAGCCTCCTAAGTAGCTGGGATTACAGGTGCCGGCCACTACACATGACTAATGTTTTGTATTTTTATTGGAGATGGGGTTTCGCCGTGCTGGCCAGGCTGGTCTCAAATTCCTGACCTCAAGTGATCCACCCACCTCAGCCTCCCAAAGTGCTGGGATTACAGGCATGAGCCATCGCGCCCGGCCTGTTTTTTAATTAAATGCTAGTTCCCTCCACGAAGTTTCCACTCAGAAAAACACCTGCTGCTTCCACAGAGAAATCTTCTTGGCAACTGTCACAACTCCCTTTTCTTTCTACCCAGGGTAGGCCTGTGTTTGCAGTCAGGCAACTGACTACATCAAGTACCAAGAGAGGGCGTGAGCCACCACACCCGGCCCAGTTGTTCCTCTTTACACTGAGATAAATAGACAAGAAGACTTGTGTTCAAATGCTTGATGTTTAAATTCGAAAAGAAGCAGGGAGAGATGGAAGGGTTACTCTAAAGTTTGTCAAAATGTGATGAGTACAGATAGCACCAGGGAATAACTTTCAGTACTAGGGTACAAATTGACCCCAAGTGAGAATGTTCTGTCTCAATTCCAAGTGCTTCATGGTGACATCATTGCTAAGGCCGCCCTCCTTCCTCCGCAGCATGCAGTGTTCCTCCAGGGCACCGCCTGTTATTCTCCTGCCCTTGCCCGAGTGGTACTCCCCCCTTGTAAGTTCCCTGACTGCTTCCCTTTCAGCTGACCCCAGAGAGTCCTCCTGTTGCTCCAGGCAACAGACAGTCTGCTCAGGTTCTCTCCCATCCCCTCCTTTTAGGTGATTTCCATGGCTCTGGGTTCTGCATGCCCCATCAGGGTCATCTGTAGATTTCTGTAGGCATATTCTGTGGCAGGCTGGTAATGCCTGTTTTTGTTTGTTTGTTTGTTTTCTTTTCTTTTTGAGATGGAGTCTCACTCTGTCACCTAGGCTGGAGTGCAGTGGCATGATCTCAGCTCACTGCAACCTCCGCCTCCTGGATTCAAATGATTCTCCTGCCTCAACTTCCCAAGTAGCTGGGACTACAGGCACATGCCACCACATCCGGCTAACTTTTTTGTATTTTTAGGAGACACAGGGTTTCACCATATTAGCCAGGATGGTCTGCATCTCCTGACCTCGTGATCCGCCCACCTCAGCCTCCCAAAGTGCTGGGATTACAGACATGAGCCACTGAGCCCAGCACTGCCTGGTTTTTAAGCCTATGGTGCTTATTCATTCACTTACTCATCCATTCAACAGAGTCTGGCTTTGTGTTAGGTGCTGTGGGCAGTACAAAGGTGCATTTAACATAGTCTCATCCCCAGTCTAACAGAAATAACCCATGCACTGCAATCACAGTAAAGCCAGGCAGAATGTGGTCTGGGGCTCTCTGGTGGCCAGGATAGCTCCATGAGGGCATCATTTTCTGCACTATAACTTCCCCCACCAGCTGAGGTGCATCCTTCCTCCTGCTACATGAAAACTCCCAGCTCCCTCTGGCCCATCTGCAGGGTCCCTGTTTCCTCTACTTCTGGACAGGTCATGATGATGCTGGTATCTCTGAGTCACTCTTCCCAGCTCAGCTTAACTGTCCCCACCCTGTCTCTAAGCTGTTCTCCAGTGACTCAGGAGCCCAGATGTTCCTGAGGCGTGCAGTTCCAAACTCGCATCACTGCAGGTTTTTAGTGTTACAATACTTGAAATAAACATAGAAAACAATACAGCCGGCCGGGCGCGGTGGCTCATGCCTGTAATCCCAGCACTTTAGGAGGCCAAGGCAGGCAGATCACTTGAGGTCAGGAGTTCAAGACCAGCCTGGCCAACATGGTGAAACCCTGTTTCTACTAAAAATACAAAAATAAGCTGGGCGTGGTGGTGTGCACCTGTAGTCCCAGCTATTCAGGAGGCTGAGGCAGGAGAATCGCTTGAACCCAGGAGGCAGAGGTTGCAGTGAGCTGAGATGGAGCCACTGCACTCCAGCCTGGGTGATGGAAGGAGACTCCATCTCAAAAACAACAACAACAATACAGCCAAAGTTCTCACAAAGAGACAAGGGGGGAGTGTTGACACAGAAGGAAGAGCTGAACAGCTGCAGACGGAGGTGAGCCCCACTGGGAAGGGAGCAGCCTTCCCTGGAGGGCCAAGGGGATATGTCACCATTCTGTTTGTCTGTGATGGAACTTTGGGAAAGGAGCACCACAGGGTTAGCCTGGATTATCCCCCAGAGCTCAGGGCCCCAGCCACTCCCTTCCAAGGGACCCACATTCTCCCCTCCAACATACACTACCAGGGCTCCAGTTCTCCACTGTCCTGGAAGGTGGAAGAGAGGAAAGCTTGGACTAGAACTCCTTACCCTACTGCAGGGGGACTTCAGGGGGAGCAGGAGGACTAGCAAGGATCCTACAACCTCGCAGGCCCTCAATTCCCTCAACTATAAAAATGAGGATGAAAATACTGATCTCCCAGGATGCTGCAAGGATGGAAAAAAAAAAAAGCTGGTATAAGAACCTAGGGCACTGCTGGATGCCTAGGAAGCATTCAATCATAAATGTTCACTTTCTTCCTCCTTCGCAGCTGTCTCTTTCATGTAAAGTTTTCACATTTTAGGCACTTACCTGTGGCTTTCTGACAGAGATGGATTTTCCCCCAGGGCTTCCAGGGGATGGAGGGAGCATCTGGCTGCCCCTACCTGACTGACCTGGAGAGGTGGAGTTAGATGTTCCCTGGGTCTGGAGAAAGGGAGAATTCTGGCATCAAGGGGAGAGTCTGACTCTGGGAGAGAATGGCCATGAAAAAATGCCTGGAGCCAGGATCTTATCTACCTTCTCCAGCTTGTGTAGAAATCGAAGGGCTGGGCACGGTGGCTCATGTCTGTAATCCCAGCACTTTGGGAGGCCAAGGTAGGAGGACTGCTTGAGCCCAGGAGTTTGAGACCAGCTTGAGCAACATAGTGAATCCCCATCTCTAAAATAATACAAAAATCATCTGGGCGTGGTGGTGTGCACCTTTTGTCTCAGCTACTCAGGAGGTTGAGGTGGGAGGACTGCTTGAGCCCTGGAGGGTGAGGCTGCAGTGAGCCGTGATTATGCAATTGCACTACAGCCTGGGTGACAGAGTGAGGCCCTGTCTCAAAAGAAAGAAAGAAATTTAAGACCCTAGCCCCTGAGCCCTCCAGGATGCCAGCAACTTTGCTGGGCTGGCCCTGTGACCCTGTCCCACTGCCAACTTGACCCACTCTTCCCGCAAACTACCAATCATGGTTTATCTCATTACATTGTTTAAATTCCCACTCTCTCCTGACTTCCTCTCCCACCACGAACCTCTTTATCAAAAGACAATCCAGGCTCAATTCCAAAGGACCACAATCCCTTTCCAAAAACTTTGGGAAATTCATAGTTTTGGAGATTTCAGAAAGGTAGATATAATGGTCCGTATATTCTGTATCACATAATACCACCCAAGTGGGTCCAGAGCAGTACCTGTAATCCAACACATCAGCATTTCTGCAGTGAAACATCTGATATCCATGCCAAGCAGGATAAGTAAAGACTATAAATAGCTTCATACTGTTTAGGTCAGGTTTTGCTGCCAAATAGTTTTGGCAGCAAATATACCAAACAAACAAAAAACCCCAAAGCTTTTAGAATGATTGCATCTGGAGAGAACAGAGTAAGGGTTAGTATTTATGCTGCCTAAGAGAGAAGCAGGCAAGCAAAACCGTAGCTGAGAAAAGGAAAAGAGCCTGTGATGGCTCCTCTTGCCCCTTCCCCCCCACCACCACCCTCCTCTTTCCAGACCGCCTGGCATTGGAACCCAGCCTCCCTTAGGCACCATGGTGGACTCTATAGAGCAATCGGCCCCCTAACTAGCTGTGTACTTAAGGACAGAGACTTAGCCAGAGTCTTGGTTTCCTTGTTTATTTAAATGGGAAAAGAAGTAATTCCAGATATTCCTTTCACCGCTGCCACTTGTATCTCTTATCAATACATTCGCCCAAGCTGGCTGGCTATGCTGTCCAGAGCAAGGCAATGTCTTCACCATCAGACTGTGGAGCACCCCAGGAAAAAGCTGTCCCTCTCAGCACCCCATGCTCTTTTGTACCCAAGTGTCTTTGGACACACACTTCCCAGTCCCTTGACTGTCCTTCCCTCCTCACTAGCCTGGAAAACTCATGCTTATCCATCAAGATGTGTTTCAAAGGCCCTCCTCGGGCTCCCACTTTGTCCATACTTCCATATGGCAGCTTCAATGATAATTTGGGTATTGTGTTTCTCTGCTTGCACTAAACTATAATCGCAGGGGCAGGGTCTAGGCTGCCATTGGCTGTCTCCAAGGTGTAGCAGCGTCAGGCACATGGAAGGCCTTCAGCAGACGGTTGTGGAGAGGAGAGGGCGCTAGTGCGGCATGGCTCCCCACCGACAGCCTATCACCGTGGAAGACAGCCCCGTACTCCCTCTGTAGGAGACCTGGAGGCATCTATCTGCAAGACAGGAAGTTAATAGTGCAGAAGAAGGGAAATATTAGCATGAGACCTGTTGCAAGTCCAGGTGGACAGCTATGGGATCAAGTAGTAAAGCAAGAGAAAGGAGCTAGAAAGGTGACCCCAAATCCCACAGGCCAGGATCCAACAGACCCCAAAACCCACGCAAAGTGGTGGACTTTGGCATAAGACAGGGCACAGTCCATCGCAGACATCAAGAGGAGAAGGAGGCTGTCCTGGCGGAAGAAGTGTTGTGAAAACCCGAGCAGAAAAGGACAGCGCGGCAGGGCAAGGCCCCCCAAACCACCCGCGTACACGGCAAACGCCCGCGGCGCGGAGGGTTCGCATGCTACGCACCACCGCCGCGAGGTGGCAGCAAAAACCCGCCAATGATCCCAGAGCGCGCTGCCTTCCGCCTCCAACCTGCTGTGCTTTGCGCCTGGGTGCGCACAGCCAGCGCCGAGGGGCGTCTGGCCGCGGAACCGCTGGGTCCAAGGCTAAGCACTGCGGCCAGGCTTCGGGGTCCTCGGAGGCCGAAGAGGGGACTTCCCTGGGTCTCTGGCTCTTGAAAGCTCCCCAACTGGCGTCTGGCAACTTCTTGAGGGCATCATGGAATCTAGCTACCCGACCTGCAGCCTTCCTCTGTTCTCCCATCCCCGAGAGAAGTGATCCATTCTCCTGCCTCCCCGCTGGCCCGGCATGCGGGGTCGCGTCCTGGACTCTTCTGCGGGCACAGAGTCCTTGTCTGTCTCAATCCTTTCCAACATACCTCCTTCTGCTCCTACCCACCGCTCCCGCCAGCACCCGAGAACGAGTCTGAAAGCTGAGGCTTCCTTCCCTGTCCTGCTCCCGAGTACCTGGCACACACACTCCCACACACTCGGAGACAGTTGCGGGCGTGGAATCACCCAAAGGCCACGCACGCAGACACGCACTGGTGGTCGCACCTACACCCCAAGCTCGCGACGAGCAGATGTGAAAGGCGGCCCAGGGGTGCAATGTGAAATGGAAGGATCGCAGGTCTAGGGGCCGAGCAACTTGAATTTGACTTTGACTCATTCCATTTCTCTGGGTCTCTAAACCCTCGTGTGTCCAATAACAAGATCGCCAAGCTGCCTGGGAGCCGTCTCCTCCTCTGCGTGGAAGCGCCGCGGCAGTCCGTAAAAGCCTCCCTGAATGTCCCAATAGTGCAAATGGAACATTCCCGCTCTGGGTTGGCTTGACCCCTGGAGCCCGAGGCAAGGAGGTCGCGCGAAAACGACGTGCAGGAGGCTGCGCGCATTGAAGTTTCGCAGAACCTGCAGCGGCGCTCGGACGAATATTCAGGGGTTCGGAGGCGCGTGTGTCCTGGGTCCCTTGCACCACCTCTGACCCTCGGTACCCTTCTCAAGGGCCACGCTCCCACTCACCCAGTACGCTGCTCTCCTCGGGTCACCCCCGTTACTCCTGGAGGACTTGCGGCCTGGGACTCAAGCTTTCACCGTCCTCCCGCACCCCAGTGCCAGCTGTTATTGTGCAGTAGAACAAAGGCCGAAATGGGTGGGTATGGGAGGAGACCTGGCCCTACAGGACTCCCATTCTGGTAGGGAATGGGTTTTGGAACAAAGTGCATGGGTTTTATTGGTTCGCGGTGTCCACCGACAGACCCCTCTAAGGAGCACGTGTGAGCATGTGAGTTGTGACCGCAGGTGAAGCTGGAGGTCACGATGCTTCTGGAGGAATTGAGGTCAGAGAGTGGAATCTAGGGCCAAGTCACAGATCCATGAAAAGGGGACAAACACCGAAATCAGGTCATCGGAGGGCAGTCTATAGGTCTGCAACTTGGTCATCAAGTCCTCACCATTTCTCCTTGGAAATGCCTTTAACAAGTTCTGGCGCCTTAGCTCAGTCCTGCCTATTGGAATAGTTTCCTAAGGGCCTTCCTGTCTACAGCCTCACTGCCCCTAGCTGAAGTCCTTCGGCAGGACGCTGGATATTCCCACTTAAGCTTTCATACAGTTTTTTGTTTGTTTGTTTGTCTGTTTTGAGACAGAGTCTCCCTCTGTCTCCAGGCTGGAGTGCAGTGGAGCAATCTCAGCTCACTGCAACCTCTGCCTCCTGGGTTCAAGTGCTTCTTGTGCCTCAACCTCCCAAATAGCTAAGATTACAGGCATGCGCCACCAGCCCCAGCTAATTTTTGTATTTTTAGTAGAGACAGGGTTTCACCATGTTGGCCAGGATGGGCTTGATCTCCTGACCTCGTGATCCTCCCGCCTCGGCCTCCCAAAGTCCTGGGATTACAGGCGTGAGCCACCTCACCCAACCACTTTCATACAGTTTTGTTTGACTCCCCAGTACCCTTGGGATCAAGGCCACACAACTTGCCTGATCTTGTAATTAATCCCTACTCCCTCTTCCCTCAGAATCAATTAGCAACCTCTCAAAAACCCATAGGCCGCATACCACAGTACTCTGGGTGGGGGTGGGGGGTGGGCAGCCACACTGCACTGCTCCCCACTGGACCTGACACCTCCTCCATGCCTTCCCACCTGCCATTCCTGCCTAGAATCTCCTCCACTCAATCCCATTCATCCTTCTGGGTCAGTGCCATCTGCTCAGAGAAGCCTTCTCTATCCCCACCGCTAAAGTTGTAGTAATTAATTGCGAAGCTGCCACGCCACCGGGAAACACTGTGTGCAACTCCACGGGGTTGGTTTGTTTTTAAGTGGTGACCTCAACTGCCCCTCCCACTGGCTCGTGAGAAACTTGAGGACAGGGCTAAATTGTGCTTGTCCTTCTCCCCTCCATTCTTCGAGAACTTAGTTGATATTTCTGCATCACGTCCACAAACACTGGACAAGCCCCCAGGCTGGTCTGTAGGTAGACGCGTCATCCCTACAAGGTAAACATTTCTCTTGCAATGCATGAGAATCTGGACAACAGTCTCACTGCAATCAACAACGTTCACATGTATCCACACACTTCACATCCTCGATTCCCAGCCCACTGGGAAGCACTAGTGGTTTAAGCGGAGGACTGTCCGCTGTGGGAGGGGAGGCCCCTGAAATCCCGGCTCTTTCTCCGGGCTTGGTAGGGGCACCTGCATGTAGCTGCTTGCTGAGCGCTTCTCTCGGGTCTGGTCCTCCTAGGCAGCGCGAAGGAGGCGCGTTCCTGCAAAGTCCTAGTGCTGGTGGCAGGAGCGATGGCGCGCCCAGAAGGGCAGAGCCTAGGGCCGCCCGCTCCCCACCCTATCCCACTCCCTTCTCCCGCTTTTGCCTCATCTTGCGCGCCCAGAGGGGCATCTCAGAAAAGTATTTCCCCGGCTATCGGGAGCGCACGGCGAGGAAGACAGAGAGGGTCATCGAGTGTGCAGGTGCAGCCGGGTGGAGGTGAAGGTTGGCTGTGTGACAGTGACCAAATTATGGCCCTCTCTGAGCTTCCATTTCACCTCCCGATATAAGCGGAGCCGCTTCAGCTCAGACACACAGGGAAAGGCAGCGGTGGCCGGGGCTGAGTTCCGTGCGCCCGCACATGTACACGTGTCCGTCGGTCCTCCGTCCTTCCTCCCAGTCCAGGTTGGCGGGGCGGCGCCAGTGTGTCCCGGACGAGGTAGGGGCAGGCGGCTGCACCTGTCCGGGGCTGCACAGGGAGAGGCGCACACGCCGGGAATTAGCAGGGCGTCCAGTCGTTACGGGGCCTTGCTAAGAAATTCTGTTCAATGGTCGCAAATTAATTATGATGGTAAATATCGCAAAATCCAACAAACTAAAGCCAGTGCGGACGTGTAAGGGCTCCAGACCGCCCCCAGCCACAGGCCGGGCCATCGCCTGAGGCAGCCCAGCCCCGGGGGCACCGGGTTCGGAGAAAGACTGCGCGACCGGAGGACCAGGGCATCAGGCTGGAAGAGGCCGGGGCTTCGGCCACAGCGCCTCCCAGCGGCTTGAAAGAAGAAAGACGGAGTCCGAGCCCGAGAGGTGGGGACAAAGGCCCAGGGAGAGAGCGCCGCGAAGACCGGAGGGCGGAGCGGGGACCAAGGGGCGCGCGCCCCACCAGGCAGTGTCCACAGATCCTGGACCCCTGCCCCGGGGACCGCGTCCCCACGCCCCGCCGCGCTCCCTCTCGCATCTGGACCCTGCCTCGGTCCCTCGGACCTCCTGTTTCCGTTCCTGGGCCCCGTACAGTCTTCCTGCATTTACCTTCAGGGATCCGAGAAGTCCCCAGGGAACTCGCCCCTCTTGCCAACCCTCATCTTTTCAAGAGAGAGAGAGAGAGAGAGAGAGAGAGAGAGAGAGAGAGAGAGAGAACAGCCAGTGCTTGACTGGTCTGTAGCTCCTCCAGCCATACAGCCATTTCCATCCTCAGGCAGAGAGGGGCTCCACCCTGACTGAGCCCGCCGTGAGCAGCCTGGCGGGGCTGGAGTGTAGGCAGAGCCTGGCACATGCGTGTGTGTGTGTGACTTGCTTGTGCTCTCCTTTCTTGCCAACACATTCTGTAAAGTCCTCGACGTCTTGACGGGTTAGACTCCTGCAGGTTAAAGTCCTTTTCTTTTCCAAAAAGAGCGTGTGTAGAAACCAGTTAGAGTCGTGGGTTTATTTGTAAAAAGTGGGGAGTTGTTGCTAGGAGTGGAGATGTGCTTCTGTCCCTTACTGCATCCCTGTGCAGAAGGGGGTGGTTGCCTGTGCCCACTGTAGAAGGCAGAGGTGTGTGTGTGTGTGTGTGTGTGTGTGTGCGCGCGCGCGCGCGCGCAGAGCGGTGACTATGTGTGTCTTATGAATGGAATTGTATTGGGGACATCTCTAAGAGTGTGTAGTGTGAGGGGAGAAGCTGCCGCTGAGTCCAGGGAAGGGAGGCATGGGAAGGTGAGTGCTTTCTTAAGTGGGCCTCTTCTGTGCAGAGGAAGCTGCATGACCCCTCCAGCCCACAAGGGGAATGGGTGCTCTTTAGCCCCAAGCTGCTGTGCATCCCCAGTATTCCGCTAACTTCCCAAGTCCAGCCAGCCACAAGTCAATGTGCTCCCCTAGGCGCTTTCTTGGAGAAGGAATTGCTCTCCTGCTGCAGTGGCACCCTCTCCCCAACCAGCCTTGACCCTCCCTCACCTAAGCCTGGGAAGCTGCTCCCCATCTTCCCTCAGCCCCTTCCGGCTCCCGCCCCTTCCCTGTTCTCTCCTCTTCTCACTTTTTGTTTCAACTCCCCTCTCCTTTCTCTCTGCTTTTCCTTTTTGCCTTTATCCCCACTCTATAATTTATCTCCCTCTTCCTCACTCTCCCTTCTTGCACTGCAAAACAGCGTATCATGGGCATTTAGGGGTGGATTGTAACACAGAGGCCTCTGTTTACCTGCTCACTCCCAACAGCAGGCATGCTTCTGTCAAGATGCTTATCTAGTTCCCTACCTATCTTTGGGGCCCTAGCATAGTGTGTGTGTGTGTGTGTGTGTGTGTGTGCGCGTGCGCGCGCGCGCGTAATGAATGGGTGGTCTCTGAGTTCCTAGAGTCAAGCTCTGTGGTTTGGAGGTTGGCATGCCTCTGGGTGACATATCTCATGTCTTTGGGTTGGCTCACAGGTATGTGTGTGTGCCTGAAGCTTTCCTCTGTCTGTCCTCTGTGTGTTTGTGGTGGTGACTGTGTAGTGGCTGTGTTCTCTGACTGGATTTATTGTTCATTTGCTCCCTTTCTTGTGTGTAAACTTTTGGTGAGCCCCAGCACACTGTGTATGTACAACAGGCTGTGCACTAAATGTCTATTGGTGCTAATGCCATTTTATGCAGATGTGTATTTCTATTGTGTGAATCTGGGTAGCTCTGTAGGAGGGTGCGATTGTGAGCCTGGGCATTTTGTGCGTGTGTCTTGCAGATTTGGAGTGCGTGCGTCCTGGAGAGTGTGCCTGCAGGAGAGGCAGATGAAGGATTCTTGTGTTTGTATCTGAGGACTGGTGTAGAATCCATAAGGGGGAAATCAGAAAGGCAGGCCTTATGTTGTGTAGGGAAGCAGGTCTGTGGGTGCTGGGAAACTGCTCTGAGGGCAGGTAGGTGCCTGAAGGAAGGGGCTCGGCTGTGTTTATGATGGCACGGCTGGGGGGTGAGGTGTGATATAACATGGAAGGCATGTTTATGTAGATGAGATGAATTGCACATACGTGTGTGTGTGTGTCTGTGTGTGTGTGTAGCCTCTGTCAGCCTGGCTGTGCCTGCCCCCTCCCGCCGAGCCCCGCCCGGCACAGTGGAGCTCAATCAGCCGCTGCATGAATACACTCGAATGGAAAGTTGTGCTCAGCTGACCGGAGAAATCGGAGACGGGCTAGTACTGCTCCCCTCCTCCATAGCTCCCTCTCGCCTGCCCCCGCCCTCCCTGGGGCCAGACGGCCACCGGGGCCCGCACACTGAGGCCAGGGAGCTTCGGCTCAGCTGGGGCCGGAAAGGGCCGGAGCGGTGGGAAGCCGTGGGCGCCTCAGCGCGCCTACCGGGAGGTCGAGCGTCCCGGCGGGCCGGGCATCTCAGCCCCAGCGCTGGGAGGACGGAGAGGACAAGGGAAGGGCCCGGGAAAGCCCGAGGCACAGCCGGTGCTCCAGGTGACGGCCACACAAAGGCTTAGGCAGGACTGACAGGACCACAGAGGCAGAGGAAGAAGAGAAGGAGAAGAGACTGCTCAAGAGGCCGAGTGCATCCAGTGCGCCACAGGCCTGGGACTGGGCTTCGAGCTCCGGGGGCCCGGGTGATGCGCTGGGTAGAGAATGTACCAGGCTGTCCCATTCTCCTTGCAGAAGAACCTGAGGGCCACTCCACCGTCACAGCCCCCTCGGCAAGCCCAGGCACAGGCCTTCCCACTGCCTAACTGAACCATCTCCACGCCCAAAGTCTCAGGCACCCCCCTAGGCTGGCCCTCCGTCTTCAACCCCATTCCCAGCCGGGACTGGCCAGACTCATGTGCCTCCAGCCCCACTATTGATCGGCATCTCCGCCCCGCGCCGTGGCAGCTTCCGGGTCATTTCATTTTAATCAGTTGTGTGTCTCGCCGGGGATAATCAACTGCACTGGCACTGGGCAGTCGATTCCGCAGGATTCAAGGAGGGCAAGAAGAGAGGTCAGGTGGGGGCTCAGGGCCAGGGCTGGGGGCAGGGACGGAAGAGAGCTGGGTTGGGGGCGAGTGAGCAAGCCAGAAGGGGTAGATGGGCCTCTTCCCTCAGGCAGGCACTTCTAGGGGTCAAGGATTTTGATACAGATTTGCCCAGTTTCACACCCCATTCTGCCTGTTCAGGTTTCCAATGCAAATTCTGGATTGTCATTATTTTTCTTTGAGAAAATAGCCAAGTTAGCTATTATTCCTCAAGCCTCTCGAAACTTAGGGTAGGTGACTCAGGTACACAGGAGGCTTAAGCACGCAGGGAAGGCTCCGAGCCAGAGCACTCCGCTGGGATGCCAGGCGGAAGTGTGCTTCGTGCAGGGTAGTGGGTGAGGACTCACTGGAAGGCCAGAAACAGAGAAGCCAGCCTACTGGCTGCTGCATGGCCCAGACATAGGGGACAGATGGTTAGCACTTAGGCCTGCATATTGGGCCTGACCCAGGCTCACAAGACCTATGGGAGCGCACACACCAATGCACACATTCTCCTGAACTGAAGCACAACCTGCGACATTCCCAGGAGGTGGGGGCTGTGCACAGTGGCTGAGATGGCTTTTCTGCAGGTGGAACTTCAGCCTGGCCTTGCCCTCAAGCTGTGAGTGGCCTGTAGGGTGTTGACCGCTTTGGCCAGGGCTTTGAGGGACCCAGAAAGAGACTAGGCCAGCAGCTGGTAAAAGCCAAGATCTGGCCAGAAAGGGGCCTCTATTCTCTCACTCTGATATTTAAAGGAGCAGAGGCCAAACAAACCATAATATCTCCAGTAAATTAAACAGAATAAAGGATGGACTGGGATAGCCAAAGAGCCCAATCCCCCTCTGCCCTCCAGCTGATGAATACCCATTGAGATCCCTTATGTCTTAAAGGGACAGGAAGGCCTGTTAAGAGGTGGGCAGCCTGGCAGTCATATCTAGGGAGAGCCTAGAACAAGGGAACCCACATATGTCTACACTAGAACCAAGACCCACAAGACACATGCCCAAGTACCCTGTAGGTGTATTGGAGCCCCCCAATATGCACTCCCTGCAGAACTAAGGACAGGGAAACTGCCTAAGCCATACACCAATACCTATGTTATGCAATACACATGAAAACATACTGGACACACATTTATACCAAACATCACACACACATACCTTTTGTATGCAGACCTTGACTGAGTGTTGAAAGCCCAGCATCCAGAATTGCACACATATACACACCCACAACACACACACGTCTTTCCTGCAGGGAACCCATATGTAAGGTCAGAAAGTACAAAGCATGGAGTACTGGTATTCGTGCAGACCTGGATGGAAACACAGGAGATGACAGAGTGATACATGATAGATAGCAGGATAGACAGACAACAGGCTGCTGATACGCAGTAAGGCCCAGGCCCTCCAAACTAAAGGCTGCTGTGGAGTCTGATGGACAGTTTCCTGCACTACAGAAGGAGTGGGCACTGGATGCCCCAAATCTGCTTTCTCTGCACTGTGTGTTGAGATAGGAAATCATCTTAACTTCCAGGTTTGTCTGCTGTCCCCTAGACAAAAAGGCACCTGTTCCCTGATGTCCTCTATCTAGGCAGGCCCTTCCAGGAGTCACCCTCCAGCAGTGCCACTTCTTGCCTTTCATCCGTCAGTTCTGGTCAGTTGGCTGAGCAGGGTCCATCCAGACTCTTCCCACTGAGGCAGGCACTTCTTTGGGCTTCCAGGCCCAAGCTCTGTGTGAAGTATGTGACTGATTATCTAAAAGCAAAGGTGGGTGACAGAGCTCCTCATCCCAGAACAGAGGCTCAAGTTGGGTAGAATCCAGGCAGTCCTTTTCCCAAATTCCTACCACCTGGGTCAATATTGCCTGAAATGTGGCAGGACAAGGAACATTTTCCCGAGCAGTGAACACACACAGAGATTCTGACACCATGTGCCAGGCCACAGAACTTGGGAGCTCTGAAGGTCAGCTGGATGCTCTGGTTCTAAGTAGGGGCACGCTCAGGAACCTTCCCTGTCTGGCAAATGCACGCCCCGGACATGCAAGGTCCCACTGGAACACTCAGGGCACCTCTGGGCCAGACAGCCTCTCTGCCCAGCCTGGCCCTCCCTAAACCCCCTGGCGCTGCTGGGGATGGGGACAAAAGGAAATCGGAAGTCAAAATTAGTTTGGAAATGGATGCAAAATTCCAGGCACGTTTCCCCCCTAATCCTCCATGCTTTGGAAATTGGCCTTTCAAGTAAAGGCAAGTTTTCTGAAATTACCTCTTTTGCTCCTCCTTGGGTGCAGGCCACCCTGGCCCAGAGCAGCAGAGGCACGGCCAGCCAAGCCATCCCAGGGAATTGTGGGGGCCCTGCCCAGGGCTTAGAGGCCTGGGGCCAGTGGGAACATGGTTAGTAAGAGGTGGTGATTTTTTGGATTTCATTTTAAAGTGTAAACCAACTCTGAAATGTCTTAGGGGCTCGAGAGGTTCCAGCTGAACCCCAAAGATGGGAAGAAATTTCAGGGAGACAGATCGAGAGTCATAAGGCAAATCACACTGTCACATAGACACACACTCAGGAGGTAAGGAGGGGAGTCCATCCTGATTCCAGGCCCTAAACTCTCAAGAGGCCTCTTCCCTCACTCCTCCTGCCTTCCCCACTCAGGCCACTGTCCCCTGCCCCCACCCCACCCCCCAAAAAGACGACAAAACCTGTCAGCTCTACTCGGGATGGATGCTGGGGTTTGGCGACCTTGTATGTTTCTTCTTTTAAAAAACAAAGCAACAACAACTGAAAGACGCCCAGCACACCCCCAAAGACCCACGGGGTCTTGGCAGGCTACAATTCTGGCTGAAAGTATACTGCGGTGAAGTGAGTCTGGTATCTCACTCTGAAGAAGCTGGCGGTAGCCTTCCGCTCCCAACCCTCGAACCCTCTTAGCTTTTTTGCTCAGGATCCAGCTTTGGCTCCTTTCCGGAGGGTCTGTTCTGATCTTCCCCATGCCCTGGGGGGGGGGGCGGGGGGGAAGCTGAGATCCAGCCTTGAAATTCTGCCCCAGCTCAGGTGAGCAGCAGTGGAAGTGAAGGCCGAGCACCCCGCGGCTGCGGGCCACGGGCGGACAAAAACACCAGTCTCTGGGAGTGATAAGAAAATGGAGAATACTGTATTTGCTTTAGAAAGTTTTTACATATAGATAAACACGCAGTTTAAGATAACAGTAAAAGCGCCCTACAGGGAGTGAGAGATACCTCTGAAGCTGCTAAGAAATACTGGAAATAGCTTTGCATAAGAATACTACAATCTCACTCTCCGCTTTCGCTAGCGATGGGGTCCCTCTTCCTAACCCAGGCCACCATGCCTCTCCTTGACTGCCAAGTCGACACCAGGAGCACTGAGTGGGAGGAGAATCCCAAAAGGAAAAGAGACAGGTGAGTAGGGAGGAAGACAGAGAGAGGAACAAGAGAGAAAGAGAAAGGGAGAGGAGAAAAAGCAATATCATATACAGGCAATTTCTACACATATATTACAAACTGGGAAAATGACCGATCATTAAGATATACATAATTCATATAAAATTTTGAAATAAAATAAAATCTGTTACAGTCATAACTATTCTTTTTCCACATTTATAACCAGTACCCACACAGGCAGTGACAGAGTGGAGAGAAAAAGGTGCTTACGAAGAAAATGATTGTCTGCTGAACAAAAAACAGAAGATTGCATTTTGTTTGACCAATACTTGGACTTAAAAACAGAGAGAGGAAGAGAAAGAAAGAGAGTGAAAGAAAAAAAGAGAGAGAGAGCAAGAAAAGGCGAGAAACATTTGCTATTTCCCTCTCCAGGAGTTCTTCCCCCCTCCTTTTTTTTTTTTTTTTTTTTTAAAAAAATTCGGAACGGGGATGGGGATTTTTTTTTTTTTTTTTTGTTTTGCTTTTGTCCTCTTGTCCTCGTGGTGGTGATTGGTTTTGTATAGTCGACTCTTTAAATCATTTTAACTAGAGAGAATATTTTCCCAGATACAAATAAATCGTCATGCAGGTGGGGTGCCGGGTCCATGGGAACCGAAAGGAGAAGCCGTGCTTGTCCTAGAAAGTATACAATTGTCACCTCTTTTATGTTTTCTGCCCGCAACATCAGCGTTTGACTGTCTGTTGGCGTCGGGGTCCTTTGGGGTGGCCGTAGTGGTAGATGGTGGTTGGGGGTTGTTGATAGTTTGCGGTTAATTTGTTATTTTCTTGTTTTTTATATATTTTTGGCTGGGGTGGGAGTGTGTGTGGACTTGTATGTGTGTATGGTTGGGTATCCTGATTTCTGTTTGTTCTGGGGATGGAGGAGGAGAAGGAAGAGGAGGAAGAGGAGGAGGGCTAGGAGGAGGAGGGGAAGGAGTGGGGGAGGAGGGGAAGGAGGGGGAGGAGGGCGGCCTTGGCTATCATACATCACATTCCGAGTCGCTGGAGGTTACCGAGAGGATGGAGGTGCCGGTGTCCGCGCGCTCCGTCAGGCTGGACACGCTGGTGGTCGGGCTGGCCGCCGTGGACGGCGACTCTGCCGAGCCGTGCGTGGGGCAGCCGGGCTCGGCCAGCGAGCGCATGCCGCTCGGTCCAATGGCCTGGTGCTGGAGCCTGCGGGAGAAAGAGAGTCGCGCCCGCCCTGACACAGAGGCCCGCCACCCGGCTCCCCCGCGCCACCGCTCCCGACTCCGCTTTCGGGAGTGTCCCGAGTCTTCTCAGATAGAAGCTAGCCTCGGAGGAGAGGCAGAA
Organism: Rhinopithecus bieti; assembly: GCF_001698545.2. Lineage (NCBI taxonomy): Eukaryota > Metazoa > Chordata > Mammalia > Primates > Cercopithecidae > Rhinopithecus > Rhinopithecus bieti. The sequence continues at coordinate 2,052,587 of NW_016824934.1, read as the reverse complement.
CCCGAGCCCGGCTGTCTGGGGAGGCCTGGGTGCAAGCGGCAGAATACTGCAAGCCCTGGAGCACCAGAAGTCGGAGAAGAGCCGGGCGCTTCTTCCCTCCGCAGTCCCTGGGGCTCTTCAGACTGAGTCGGCTACCCCGCGACCGGTCGAGTTCCCTCAGTAACCCCGTCCCTGATCCCTCAAACACACACCCGGAGCTGCGGGTTCCTCACCGGCCGGCCCGTCTCCGGGTAGAACCGCATACTTTGCTCTCTGGATCCCAGCGCAGAGCGCAGGACCGAGGGTAGAGAAAATAGGAAAGCTGGCGGTGGAAAAGTGGGGAAAGAGCAGGGAGACAGAAAAGGGGCAAAAGAGAAGGCAAGAGAGGAGCACAGAGCAGTCTCCAGCTGCCCCTTTCCTCCACCGGGAACCTTCTGCCTGGACCTGGTGTCTGGAATTATCTCCACAAGGAGGCCTTGGCTTGACCCTGGGCGCTCCCCTCATCAGACGAAAAGTGAGCTCCACAGCAGGGGTGAGAGGGCCATGGGCTCAGGTCCCGGCCGCCTAAACTCGAACACACCTCCAGAAACTCACACCCAGACCCCACCCACAGGCAGCTGTCAGCAGCTAGGGGTCCTGCTTCCTGAGGTACACCAGGCCCTGGGCCTTCCTGGCTGGATAGAGACACAGGCTCCACATCAGGGCTTTCACCCAAGTTGCTCTCTTCCTTCTCCCTTCTCCCTCCACTCCTTTCCCCTATCCACTTCTTTCCCTCTGGTTCTTTTTCTCCTTCCCCCAGGCCCAACTCCTGTGATGTTCGTCAAGCCCTATACAATTTTGTGACTTTGTGGCCAACTTGCCAGCAACAAGGCTGCTCCTGCCCGCTTCCCAACTTAGAGGACCAAAGGGATTCTCCTTGGCTGGGGCAGGAGGGTGAGTACATGCACACGCGCGTGCACACACACATGCACACGCACACACACTAGGCCTCTCCGCTCCCAGCCCGGCTCTCCTGCTCCCGGTTAGGCAAAGTACAGCGTTGCGGGAAATACGCCCGCTGTGCAGTGGCCTCTGGGCTTTTCCCCTTGTGATAGGGACCCAGGTTCACTTTCCTCTCTCTGACGCTCCTGGATTTCTCTCGGGGTTTTGCAATGCACAGAAATAAGAACCAGATGGCAAGGGCTGCTTTCCTTGCCTCCCTGTCTCTAGGCTCCAGAGGATTGCCGAGCTGGCGACAGGGCTGAGGAGGCAGGCACGGGTGCAGTGCAGGGCTAAGGCTCCCAGGGGCCGGGATCAGGGGCTGCGGGCACTCGGGTCGCAAGCACACACTCTCCGCCCTGACGAAAGCCCCTCTTGGTCAAAGCAATCAATACATACACAGCCCACCCGCCCCCTCTTCCGCGCGCCCCGGACAAGCGGAAACTTTCTCCAACTGGCCAGGAGTCACGGCTTCCCTGACACTCAGCGGCCGCTCTGCTAGCCCCTTCTCAACCCCTCTCCCCTTCCCAGGCCTCTGAGGCTGTAGCCAGGCCGCGGGCCCCGCCACTAACCTGTTCTTGGCCGCCGCGGCGCGGTCGCGCTGCCGCCGGTTCTTAAACCAGTTGCCTACTTGTGTGGGAGTGAGGCCGGTGGCCTGCGCCAGTTCGCGTTTCTTGCTGGGGTTGGGGTAGGGGTCCTGCAGGTACCACTCCCGCAGCAGGCTCCGAGTCCGCTCCTTGAAGCAATGCGTCTTCTGCTCGCCATCCCAGATGGTGCGTGGCAGCGGGAACTTCTTGCGCACGCGGTACTTGTCCACCGGGCCGAGTGGGCGGCCGCGCAGCTTCTCGGCCTCCTGGTAGTGCGCCTCGAGCCACATGGCCTGCAGCTTGCCGTGAGACTCCTTGGTGAACTTGTGGTTCTCGAGGATGTGGTAGAGGTCTCGGAAGTTGCCCGTGTGGAAGGCGACCACGGCGCGCGCGCGCAGGATCGACTCGTGTTTGTTGATGGCCTCGCACGCCCCGGGGGCCACGGGCAGCGACCAGAGGAAGCGGCCCAGCCGCTCGATGTCGCCCGTCTCCTCCAGCGTCTCACAGACGCTGGCCACCTGCTCCGGCGAGAAGTTGAGGGTGGGCAGCTGGAACATGGACAACTCTTCCGGGGGGGCCCTGGAGCCGCCGCCGCCGCCGCCGCCTGCTCCGCCAGCACCGCCGCCTCCCGCACCGTTCCCTCCGCCGCTGCCGCCTCCCGCGCCGCCGCCGCCTCCCGCACCGTTCCCGCCGCCGCTACTCGCCAGAAGTATGGAGCGGTGGTGAGAATCGGCGAAGTTTGGCAACAAGAAGTGGGAGGAATAGAGGTCTAGGGGGGAGCGGAATACCATGGACTGACCTGAGAGGAGAGGAGAAAATTCAGGGAGAGGAAGAGAGAGGGGAGGAAGAGGAGGAGAGGGGCGATGAGGACCAGGAGGAGGGAGAGGAGAGGGGGGAGGAGGAGAAGGAAAGGAGGGGGGAGCAGGAGGAGGAGGAGGGGGAGGAGGAAGGGCGTAAAGGACACCCACACCCCACACACATCCACACACACACACACCCGCGCAGCCACATAGAGAGGGAGGAAGGAGAGCGGCCCGGTGCGCGCGCGCAGAGAGAGAATCCGAGACGGAGAGAGACAGGGAGAGAGGAGAGGGAGAGCCAACCACCGCCGAGTCAAGATTCAGCGATTCCACCGCAATCGCCCTAATGACAACAGCCTCATAATATCTCCCCTAAATCCACAGTGAGTGCAGCATTGAAACATTTTGTTTCGCTTTTCTATTGGTCTGTGGCGTGTCGTTGTGGCGTTGCCACGGCAACCACTGCCAATCACTGTCAGCCCTGCCAATCAATACCGAGAACGTAAGGACGGTTTTACCACTTAGCCAGAGGGCGGGGGGAGGGGTAGAGCAGGGAAGGAGGGAGAAGGGGGGGATAAAGAGAATTTTTTTTATCTTTGCAACTCTTAATCTCGCTACTTCCCCCTCTCTCTTCTCTCTTCTTCCTCTCTCTCTTCTTTTCTCTACCGCTGTCTCTGAGCCGCCTTCTTCCCTTTTCCCCAAAGAAGTTGATCCAGAAATTCGAAAAGCCCTGGGCACAGAGTTGTTGAATGGGATGTGCAATTAGAACGGGGATTTTGTTGGGAGGCAAGAGGGTCCCCCAGGCTCCACATAGGCCAGGTCGGCGGGCAAGGAAAGACGGCTGACCAGCCCAGCGGGCGCGGTTTGCACATGGTTTGCACGTCGGGCCGCCTCTTTCTGCCTATGTGAGCACTAATAGTGGCAAGGAAGAAAGGAGAGATGAGATCATGGGGCCCACCAAGCACCGACCTTGGCCCAGCGGGCCGTGGCGCCAGCCAGGGATCCCGGATTCCGAGGGTATCTGGCGCCAGGGAGCCTAAGCCCAGTTCCCAGGGTGCTGGAGGCCGCTCTTGCCTCCCCCATCGGTGCCCATGGACCACATTCACCTCAGCTCCCTCTTCATCAGTTAGGCTTCTCTTTACTCCCTCCCGGGCCAAGGAGCCTCGATTTCTCCCACCACCCATTTTAAAATAATGGTCCAAACAGTACAGTTCTTTCCATCTTAAGAAGCAACTCAACTCTTTTGTTTCCTCCCAGAATTCAGCAGCCTCTGTGAGGAGTGGTGGAGGAGCTGCGGGAGCCGAGAAGCCCAAGAGCCCTCTGGACCCGGAAGAGTCCCACAGATGCCCACTCCTCACCACACAACAGAAGGATCTCTGGTCCTGCCTGCCAGCCCCAGAGGGCACTCAAAACTTTGGAGGCCAGCCACCCGGATGAAGTGAATAAGGCCTGAAATTGCTTGTTTGCTCGTATTGTAAAATGATAATAACTACCATTATTATTTTAAAACTGCCTAATTTCTCTAGGGAAAGTAACATCGAAAGCCTAAAACACACCCCAAAAGGCCCATAGAACACAGAGGGCCCTCTCTGTCTCTGGCCACTACAGCCCCCAGGCCAGGCATGGGTATTTATTCTTAGGTATGTTGCTTTTAAGAAGATGTAATCAGCATCTTGAGCCGGGCCTCCCTTTGTGAGGCTTCTGTAACTATGGAAGTGTGATTTACGCAGATTTGTCGGGGTCAGAGACGCCTTTCCCTGAGCGCTGTGTATATTTAGACAGAACTCGGTTTGGTGTTAAAAAGTGTATATGTTGAATGGAGTCACACACAGTAGCCAACAATGACCACATTGTCGGCCCGTGTACAACGCGTATTGAAACGCAGCGCCCAGACTTCAACTAATCTGCCCTCAATAAAGCTGAAATAATTATCCTAAGCTGCCTTTCCAGAAGAAAAATCATTGAGGAATTCAAAACTTTTTTTAAGAAAAAAAAAAAAGATCTTTTCTGCATTCCGATGCAGATCTGGGGGCAAGGCGCCGGGTCCACACCACTTTGGTGATCTCAATGAGGGAAGAGAGAAAGAGAGGTTGAGAGAGAATTTAAATGGGAAACCTAACGTGACTGGGGCTGCGAGTGTCCCAGCCCCTAAACTCCGAGCTGGAGCCCTGCTTAGGCCTTGACTCCCGCAGTGCCAGGCCTCTGAGGGCCGAGGAGAAGAGCAAGCCGGCAAGTGCAAGCCTCCTTGGAGGCTTCCCGGTGGCAGGGAGGCCCTGGGACCGGCGAGGGGCCAATACTGGCTCACTTAGCCAGAGGCAGCCTTGGGGTAGCAGGTCTCAAACACGACGACTGGGGCAGAAAAATATTCCTCCAAAGGGAAGACCTGCCAAGCCCCATTTCAGTGGTCTCTCCACTCCTGCCAAGCCCCATTTCAGTGGTCTCTCCACTCCTGCCAAGCCCCATTTCAGTGCTCTCTCCACTCCACATATATTTCCTCCCCTCACGGCCACGAGTCCTCCTCCAATGCAGCTGAGAAGCTCTGGGCGGTCGTTCACTGAGGGCCCAGAAAGAGCCCAAAGGTTGGGACTCAAAAACAGACACTTCATGTTTTCTTCCCAATCCCTTTCTCTCGTACGGGAAGGATTATAGGCTGAAGGGTGGGAGGGGAAGGGGCAGGAGGAGGAAGCGGGGAGGAAGGAATGAAAAGGGGAGGGGAGTGGGTATTGTGCCGCGTGTGGGGGGAGAATTCCTACGGGTGGGTTTCCGAATATTGTGTTCAACTTTTTGAAAGCAGCTCGTGACCCCGAAACTGCATCCCCCGGAGCCAGGGACCCAGGCGCCGGGCGGGCGGGTGAACCCGGTCAGTCCCCTCCCCGTCCCCGAAACCCCCGCCTCCGGGTGGGGGCGACCTGGTCTCTCCCTGCTACTGCCGGGCCAACCCCGGAGGGAGGCTGGGCAGGTGCTGCCGGCTCTGCGAAAGCGCTGAAATGAAAAACCATCGCCACTCAGGGAGAACTGAGGCAAGTGGGGCTCAGACTCTGGCGACACCCCCACTGCCCCCACCCCCCCACCCTCTGCCCCAGCGCCTGCCGCCCTGCCGCACCCCGCCTGCTCGGGTGGTGACCGCGGCTCCGGAGCGCGAAGCAGGGCAGAGGGCTGCAGCGAGGCGTGTAGCTTTGTGCGCCGGGACCCAGTGGGGCGGGTGGCAGCCCGCGCTGTCCGCGCCTCCCAGCAGAGCTGTGCTCGGCGCCGCCCACCGAGCCCACCTCGCGGTCCAGCCGCCGCCAGCGCCTCTCGACTCTGGCCTGAAGCACTACTCCCGCCGCCTGGAGCCGGTAAGTTGAGAGTCCGCAGAGCGGGGCAGGGAGGCGGGGCGGCTGGTCCCAGAGCTGAGGGCCGTACTGGCTCCCGGCCGGGCTGTGGGCGCAGGCTCCATAGGGTCTCAGTCGAGGGGTTCTGAGTGTGTGTTTGGGTGGGAAGCTGGGCTGTGGAGCGCCAGAGCTTCCCCTCCCAAATTCCCAGGCGCTGGGCACTGGGGAGTGGAGCAGAAGCAGAGGGACCTTGGGTTCCAGGGCCCACGCCGCCTTCCTCGCTGGTCTGGAAACCAAACAACCCCTAGGGCAGTGCGAGGACTGGGAAGGCACCCTGGGGGACTGCTAGAGGAGGTGGCGAGTGGAGGGTGCCTGCACCCAGGGTCGCTCAGAGCGGAGAGTCTCGGGTGGATAGGTCGGCTTGCAGATCCCCTAGGTCTCTTCTCTGCTCTCTGGCCACTCTGATTGCGGGATCTGGGACTTGGCGCCCGTACAGGCCGGGTCACCTGTGCAGAACAAATTTGCTGCCATCATCCCCGCTTCAATCCTGGCCTCGAGGATCGAAAAGATCGCCTTCAGGTGGGGCAGGGAGAAAAGATGTCTTTGGGGTTTAGAGAGTGTTCTCCTTGTACCCGGACCTACTGGCATTTATTCACAAATGTCAGCCGCAATCCCAGCACTGGGAAAGTCTGAACCACATCTGGAAAACTCCCGAGAGACCTCCCACTCTCTCCTTGTTTTGGGTTACAGGAAAAGCCAACGGGTCTGCAGGCCTCCGGGAGAGGAGGATCCGGAGGGTTGGGGCAGCTGCACCCACTTGGCCTTGCTTGGCTCTAAACAGTCGACCCAGGAGGCCGGGGGAAGGTTTGCCCTGTGGGGGCAACGCCCCTTCCGGCTCCCAGGATGTCGGGAGGCGGGGGCTGGCCGGGTGGCCCATAGTCTGGGCCTCCCCGCAAGCTGCAAACTGAGGCGCTTGGCGCGGGCGGCCTGGGAGGGCGCAGGGGAGCGCAGCACGCAGGCGGGGAGGCCGCGAAGCCCTTCAAGGACCCCGATTACTTTCCTTTGAAAAACAACAACAACTGCTCCCTCCCTGCACCCCCGCCCCCTGCCTTAGCCTCCGGGGACTGGCGCTCCAAGCAATTGTCGCCCCGGACAGTAAACACAGCTCAGTTGCCTCAACTTTCTCCATGCATAAAAGTTCCTGGCGTGCGGGGAAATTTGAATATTTGATCAGCCCCTTTGAGTGACCCTCATTAGTCAGGCGCCCTGCTAAGGCCGGGCATTGCAAGAAAGCTGCTGGGCTCGGCATTTGTACGCCTTGTTAGCGCAGCTTAATGAAGCCGCCCCGACGGCTCAAAGGCGGCCTCAGGGGCCGGCGACGCGCACCTCTCCGCACCCTGCTCTGCCTAATGAGCCCTGCCGCCCTCTAAAGGCCCCTCCACCCCCCCCCCCCCACATTCTCAAACAAGGGAAGTTTGGCTCTGTCTTGAACCACGGCACCTCCCACTGCCAGGCCCACGAGGATGGGCACAAACCCAGCCTAGATGCCTGCAGTGACCCAGCCCCAAGAGAGAAGGGTGGGAGACTTGGGAGGTGTGAGCCGTACTGGTTGGGGGAAGTGCGGGGAGAGTGGCTGGCGGCGGGAGAGGCTTTTGCTGTCTAAGGATCCAGCCCAGGGAGTGCACTGCCAACCTCTCCCAAGAGGACCAATTGCAAATCAGTCACTCCAGTTCCTTAAAAGTGCATCTGGACTAATGTTGGGGTGGCTGAGGGTCAGCCTTCCATCCTCCTATCACCTCAGGTTTCCTTGGCTTCCACTACCTAGAGGCCACACACTTCTTCCCAAGGTTCCCCTTCTGAACAGCCAGACCTGGTGTGCCAGGACTTGGATTTGAGAAACGGTGGGCAGCTCCCCTCCCTAACCCATCATTGCCTCCACCATTCACAGAGCCCAGTCACATGTTATGACAAGGGGCAGTAGGGAAGACAGGGGACCACAGCCTGTCCTGCACTCCCTCTCAACAGAGGTATCCCTTCTTTGGCTTCTAGTCCCAGGGAGGCCTAGCAAAAAAAGTACTATAGGCAGGACCATCCTGCAAGACTGGCCTGGCAGCCTGGAAGAGAGGCAGAGAGCCAGAGTTCTGGAAGGAAGGGAAACCAAAGCAGTCATCTACTTCACCTTTTCTTAGTGGGGCAGCTGACATGGCTGGCCCGTAAATATAAGACACCCTCTTAGAAACTGTGCTTCAGTGCTTAGGAATAGTAGCCTTCCTTCCCTTCCTGTCTCTCCTCTCCTCTGATGCCCTTTTCCAGGAGCGGTTGGAGGTCAAGGTCCTTCACTCTCTCCTTGCATACACAGCTCTTGGGCCCTTAAGGGTTACTTTTGGGGGGAATTAATGCTCTGGGCTTGGAAAGCAGGCTGCTCCAGATCCACACTCAGGAGTTTCTGGACCCCATCCCCCAACACACAAACACAAACATGCCCAGGATCCCTCAGACATACAGTGGGTCTGGTCAGGTTGGTAACCTCAGGACCCCATGCCAGCGTAAGCATCTCTGGAGGTCGTGGGAAGGAGCCAAAAGGCCAGGTAGGCCCTGGGATACAGAAGGCCCTCCAAGTGCATCTCATTTGTTCCTCTTCGTTTTTCTCTCCCTAGCTCCACTAGCATGCCCTGCCCCATTTCCCATCCCATAACCCCCTAACTTAACCCTAAACTGGCAATCTTTAGGCATCACCTCTGAGTTGGGCAAAGGCGGTGCCCGGGCCTTGATCGACCCAGAGGGCTAAAGTAGGGGCGGGGAAGGGAGGGGTGGGCGCTGCTGGTAAGAAAGGGGACCTGAGGCGAGGGTAGAACTCAGCCCTGTGGCCTCGAGGCCAGGCCCACCGGCTGCTCGGGGGAGGAGGCGAGGGGAGGGGGCTGGGAGTCCGCAGGCATCGGTCGGGGCAGCAGGGACCTCAGGCGTCGGCGTGGGGGGCTAGATCCGGAGGAGAGGGGAGGGGAGGCGGGGGTCGGGGGATCGCGCAGGGCGGAGGAGGGGTGCAGCTCTTTAAGAGCCACACGGCTGGCAGGAGAGGCGCGCGGCCCGGTGCTGGTAGAGCACTGACCCCGAAGGGGATTTAGCGGGAAGAGAGTGGCCGGGCTCTGGGGGTTTTGTCCGAGGGGGCCGGGAGAGGCCGAGGCACAAGAATAAGGAGCGGCCGCGGCATGAAAGGCGGCGAGGAGCAGCAGAGCTGCTGCTCTTGACTTCTGAGCAGGGCTTAGAGAGCCTGCCCTGGCTTAAGCCGAGCTGCTGGTGCTGGCCCTGAGCGCCAAGTCCGCGAGCTCTGAATCCCGAGCCTCCCAGCCGTGGAGCAGGGGGATGAGGGGGGCGTTGGGGGACAGGGTAAAGTCAGTCTTGGTTGTACAGCCACCCGATCCTAGCGCGGAGCTGAGAGCCTGACGGCCGGTGAGAAAAAGAATTTTCTTTTTCCAACTCCGGCTTTTGGTTTTGTGTGTCCACCTTGCGCAACTCCGGAGCCTGCCGACCCCACATGGATTCTCAACAGGTGGCCGGGTAAGTCCGTTTAAAGAATTCTGGTTATATGGTCAGCCCCTCCCCGACCTTCTTCTTTTTCCCCTCCCTCTTTCCCCCTTGGCTGGGCCGGGTTCCCGGTGCTCCTCCCGCAGGCGAAGGCTGGGGTGGTGGTGGGGAAGAGGCGCCCTTCCCCTGGGGTCTCTGGGCTCTGGGTTGCAGCCCAGGAAGCCTGGCGGGCGGCCCCCAAGGAGTTCCACCCGGTACCCCCAAGTCCCGATCACTCTTAGCTCCTTGCTCTGGGCCCTGGCGCCCTGAGGGAGGGAGAAACAACGCGCCGCAGCACCTCAAAAGCCGAAGTCCCCAGGAAGGGGGACAGGGGACCCGGTGGCCGGGCAGCCTTTGTGTGGGGGTTTACGGCGGAAACAGAACTATTGATCTTGTATGAGAGGCCTGGGATGCGGCCCGGGGGAGCCCGCGCCAGCCGTACAATAGCCGGCAGAAGAGCGCCTCAGCAGCCGGGGTAGGAGTGGGGTAGGGTGGGGTAGACCGGGG
>NW_016824934.1:2011163-2042476 GCF_001698545.2 Rhinopithecus bieti | reverse complement strand
TAGGGTGGGGTAGACCGGGGTGGGGAGGGGAGGGCGAGAGAAGGGGAGGGGAAGCAGAGAAAGGCAAAGGCTAGAAATCCAGGGCGTCCGAGTGAAAAGTCGGAATATGTTTCCAGAGCGCGCCAGAAACAGGCGCGCTTGCTTGCGGGCGCATAGTCTGTCTCTCTCTCGCATACACACACAAACACACTCTTACATGCTCACGCTCATTCCACACAAGGAGCCCACGCACGCGGTTCCTAGTCGTGCAGGGTCGCATGCCCAGGCACCCAGAGTGAACGCAGAATAGAGCCGCCCTCGCACCCCCACCGACAGAGAGCCCTCCCGCCCAACCACAGGCACCCCGATTGGGGAGCTAGGAGGGCCCCCGGGGCTGGGGCACAGGGAGGATCTTACCTGCGGAAAGGTAAGGGAAGCCGGGAGCACCGAGCAGCGGCGGATAAATATTCATTAGTAAGTCTCTCCTTTTAAGCCGCGCGGTGCGCTCTCTGGCTCCTAGCTCTCTTTCCCTCCCTCCCTCTGTCCTCTTGTGAGGCTCTCTCCCCCTCTCGCTCTGTCTTCCCCCCACCCCTTCCTGCGAAATGCCGGGTGGATCCCAGTATAGCTAACCTGTTGGGAAGCCTGAGTCGCGGGCAGCGCCTCCACAGCTGTTTGCTTTCGCTCTTGGGGAGCGCATTTCCCCATCCTCTCCCCTCTCTCCTTTTGCCCAGCCCCTCTCCCCCTCCTAAATTACTACATCATTAGCTTTATTTGGGGGGCGGGGGGCAGCTCAGCCAAACGCACCTCCCTATAGCAGGGTGAAAAGCCGCTGCTCTCCGAGGCAGCACCAACTCCACCCCTACCCCAGCCTCACCCATCTCCTTGTCCCTACCTAGTTTTGTTTATTTTTTTCTCTTTCCATCTTCCCTTCCGTCCTGTACCGACCCAACTCCCTTACCATTCCTCCCTCCCTTGGCATTGCCAATACGGATCCCAGACGGGGTCGGGGCAGGAAGATGCCAAGTGGGTAGGCCCAATATGCCAAGGTCGGGACTCCACCCTGCCATGGACGTGGGGGTAGCTCTCCAGGTCCCCCTTTCCCACGTAGGCTTTCCACCCTGACCCTAAGTGGGCACGGCGCAGCTTGGGCTTTAGGATCAGAGCACCAGGGCGCACAGCAAGGGCCTCAGCGACCTGGAGCCTGGGTCCTTTGACCAGGTCTCTGGGAGACTGCATGGGAGAGGGGAGGTGGCCTCACTCTGTACGTACGAATGCTCAGGAGAGACACAACCACCGACCATCGGACTGACATTCTCCCTTTCCAAACAAACTGACCTGAAGTTAGCAGTAAGTCCGCATCATTCTCACGAGAAAACACATCTACAAGATTCTAGAAATGCACAAGGAACCGCTTCCAGTCGCGCGCGAACACGTGCACACACACCACACCCCTCACCCCCGCACACCCGAGGCCAGCGTTCCCGCTGGCCTCTGAAACCTGTAGCCGCGCGGGCCCGAAAGGCTAATTCTAGAGGAGGAATACATGGCAAAACCGCCCCCAGGAGAGCCCTGGCCACTCTTGTTGGCCCCCATTCTTCCAGATCCAGGCGCCTAGGATGCCCCAGGTACCCTGAAGGGTGGTGAGGTCCCAGGGTGCTTGGGGGTGGTCCGGGAAGCGCACTCTGTGGCAGCCCGCTGAGCGCTGCGTGTTGAGAGGTAGGGGCTGGAGGAGGGGCCAAGGGAGGCGGGCCCAGGCCAATTCCAAGTTACAAATACAGCTGCTCCTGGGAGGCTTAGGAGAGTTTTGCCCCAAAACGTGCATATCATTCGCCTCAAGACGCCATGACCTCCCCAGCCAGAGCCCCAGGGCGCACTCGACCTCGAGGTGGCTTGGGTGATGGGGACAATCGAGAGCAAGGAGGCGACCTCCGCCCGCCCATTCAGCCCAGCCCAGCCACAGTCCACCGGGAGACGTCCTAAATGATGGTCCTATCCTTCCCAAAGGGTGGCAGGGCGCAGGATCGCGGAGGGTCTCCCTCCTTGTCCTGGAAGGTTAAGAAATTGGGCAGATGAATGTATTTAAGAGGGGCCTAGAGCGCCCTGGGACCGAAAGCCATATCAACCTCACACTCCACCCAAAGTCCCGCATTTGCACGTGTACACCTTCTCCTCCCCATGCAAACATGGGGTCGCCCACGTTTGAGCTCAGACTCAAGCTGAGTCACCTGACTATGCCTGGAACGTACAGGCAATTGTACCCGAATACACACCGGAGAATTAAAGGAACACTAATAGAGGAATTTGAGGAATAAAGAAGTGTCCACAGGCATAATTATTTGAATGAACGGGTGCACACCCAGTTGTCCAGATGCAGACAAAAACCAGTGCCCGCGAGGAGTGACCCCAACCACAAGGGCAGATGTACAGGAAGCCACGAACGGGGAGAGTTCGCAGAATGAGGAGGCAGGCCGCAAGGCCAAGGGGGCTTCCTGCTAGAGGGACGTTGGCTGGGAGGGAGAAACTTTGTTGAGCCGACTGGGGGAAAGGTTTCAGGTCAAGTCCTGGCCACTAGAAAGAACCAAGGCCTTATCCACCCAGAGCCAACCTTTTAGCCTTCCTCTCAGCTCTGTTGGAGATACCCAGAAAAGGACAATCCAGGAAAGATTCATTTTGACCGAGATTGTTTTATTGTTTGTTTATTGTTTTGACCTAGGGGTTTGCGTTCTGAAAAAGGATTTTGGTGTAGTGCATGCAAGTTCTCACTCACTACTGGGAGACTCATAATTCTTAATGGGAACATTTAGCTCTAACCATGCCCTGAGAAGCTGAAGGGCCCTTATTTCACCCCTTTCACCCTTCTTATCCTAAACTTGATCATTCACAAGGATCCACACCCTCCTGCCCCCATCTCCACCCCAGTACCCTGTATGTCAAATACATTTGCAAAATAACACACTTAAAAGTCAACCAAATTACATAGTTCATTGTAATTTTTGTGTGTGTGATATATTGGGACGTCCTCACCCCCTGCTGTCCGGTCTCTGGCTGAGCACCGTGTCCAGGGCAGAGCTAGGGGGTTGCAGAGAGGGGTTTCCAGAGTGGCTCTTGGGCAAGGCCTGAGAAACTACTCTACATAGGCTTGTTTTTACTGTGATCTCCCTTTGCCTAACCAGTTCTAGTGGCCACCTCCGGGTTTCCTGCAGAAGAGGCAGCCTCCCTGGGAGCAGGGGTGCCCTCACTTCCACTTCACCTCCCTTCTCAACTTTCTCTCTTTTGAGCACATCTTCTGAGCCTCCCTCTCTCATCTGAAAGTGGAATGTAAGTCCGAGAAGATTCATTTAGACAAAGAAGGTGGAAAAAAGGACTTTCTGGGCCAGCAACTCGGATGACCACCCTCCAAGGGGCAGAGGAGGGTCCACTTTGTGAAGAAGAAATGAACCACCCGAAAAAGGCCACAAGAGGACATGTTTCTGCAGATGTAGTTGTCCTAGAAACAGAAGAGTATGGGGTGTGAATTTCTTCTCTTTTGGGGGCAAACACTATGTCCTTCTCTTTTTCTAGATAGTTAATTCCTGGACATTTTAGCGAGTTTGTTCCTGTGGATGTTTTGAACAATAAAGAGTGAAAACCACTTTGGAGTCACTTAAATCTTTGTTGGAAGGGCAGTTTCTTCCTGGGCCATTTTCTTTCACCAGATTTGTTTTTCCTTGTTCCCAAATGAGATGGTTTTAAAAATCAAAGTCCACCTGCTAACTCACCTGGGAAAGAGACTGCGACAGAAGGAAGAGAAACAAATAGACACCACTCTCAAACTCAAAAGTGTAACTTTCATTCCCGGTAGCTGAGATTCAGAACATAAACTCGTTTACCTTTGAGTATTTCCCCCGTTTGGGTAATTTATCTAGAGTTTTCCCAACAATCACAATATCTTGAAGTTGGAAATGTTTGCTATTATTTTCAGCCTTATAAGGTTCTTCAAACTCTGTCTGCTTCTCTGGTTTTAAAAACTGTTTGCGTCTACATAGCTATGCCTGTTGCAACATTTATCACTCAAGCAGAAAAGCAACTCGTTTTCTCATAGCCCCAAATGCCCCATGTACAGCCACTGGAGCGAGTTTATTTTTCTCTGTCTTTCCCAAATGCCCTTGTCACTTCTGCCAGGGCCACAAGGCTCGGGGCAAAACTTCGGAGGTTTAGAGACCTCTTGAGTGTGGATCGCTATTATTGTTAGATTTTTTGTTGGGAGAAATAGTGCTCAGTGATTGCGTGCGGTTCTCTCTCTCTACGCCGACTAGGGTTGCCTGCGCCTTCCTCAGCACAAACTCCTAGATGAAGCTAACCATTTCCGCTGCCCGGGGCAAAGGGCTGAACAGTGTTGTCGGGTCTAGGGTTGGGGTGGGAAAGTGAGGAGGGTATGCGGGTGGGGGAGGGGGCACTCATCTTCGACAATAAATTAAAATAACCTGATACCCCTTTAATCCCTTCCATCAACAGTGTCAACGCGCTATAGAGGCCGTCTCACCTCCAAAGGTATCCACTCCCGGAGGGCCCGGGCTCCCAGCCACAGTCCCACACTGGGCCCGCGCGCCGGATAGGAGGTGCTCCGACGGCAAAAATCCCATACATTTTTAACTACAGTGATTACTAAATTAATAGCAGGCACTAAGACAGATGTCAAAACGTCTTGAAAATGTTTATCTGTGAATAATTGAGAAGGTGGTGGGACGCATTATCTGATTGTGTAATGAAATATGTATGAGGAACAGCTGTTTGCAACAGTCCCCTCCCGCCGCCTCCTCAGCCAAGGCCCTTCTTTAGGAAGCAGGAGTCGCGGCGAAGTTGGTCGCCCACTTCCGTCCACTTGGGAGCCCTCTCGGCCCTTCCCCGGCTGCTGGCAGAGTGGTGGCTCCAGCGCGCCCCAGAGTAGCCCGGTTTTCCGAAGGACAACAACATGGAGTCCTCCTGAGTCTCGCTCTGTGGGCTCCGTGGCTGGGTGAGGCTCCACCGCTGGCTGCGCTGTCCCTTGCGCCTTCGGGGCGGGCCGTGGGCTCGGCCTGTGGGGACCGAGGGGAGCACGGGCTCGGGCGGCCGCGGAGGCCTGGCGTGCGCCCACCGAGCGGTGCGGCCTGCTCGGAGGCGAGGCCCGGGAGTCCCGCGGCTCAGCGGGACAGGCCTGGGGTCACCGAGGGGTGACGAGGCTCCCGAGAGGGCTTTGTTCGCGCTTTCGCCACACTGCGCACTTCCTTCCACCCCCCTCGGCCCCCACCCCGAGCCTCCGCGCCCCGGCCCTGTTTGTTTTTCCAGCCCCGCGCCCTCCACTCCGACACGCAAACAGCCCTCGGGGCTGCGTCAGCGGCCCGAGGCCGTGGCCCAGGGCAGGCCTGAGTCCAAATGGGGCCAGCACGGCGAGCCCTGGCCCTGCAGGAAGCGGTGTGAGGGGACAGGGAGCTCCAGGGCCTTCCTGGCGCGAGAGGGGCAGGCTAAGGCCGGCGGGAAAGTGGTCCAATAGGGCGCACGGCCTGGGCGGGCGGCGAAGGCCCGAGGCCTGGGCTCGGAAGGGTGCGGGCGGCCTGCGCGGCTGCCCATCCCCTGCCGCTGTCTCCAGCCCCAGCCGGACAGGGGAGGCGCGGCGGAGTGGGAGTGAGGAGGACGCCCGGAAGGGCCCCATCACCCCTGGGCCTTGAAGGCAGTGTCAGCCACATGGACAAATCCGGTGCCCCGTGCGGGTGTGCGGGCCCCCTCGCCGCCTTCCCTGCGCTTCGTACCGCTCGGAGACCGCGTCCCGGGCGCGGCGCTGCCGAAGCTCCCAGCCGGGCCGTGGCGTGCCCGCGCCTTCCGTCTCCACGGCCTCTCAGCCCCTCATCTCCCGTCCCTAGCCCCTGACGCCCAGGAAGCCTGGCTCCAAAACCTTCGGCCGCGTTGGCCTTTCTGGCGCCGCCGTCCTGACCGCTCTGGGGCCGGGGCCGGGAGCGGGAGCGGAGGAACCGAGTCCGGCTTGGCGGCGCCATGGCGCCCTGACACCCTGCGCCTTCCGGGTTTCCCTCGGCTGACTCAGTCGAGATGCGCTCGGGCGTTATGTCTCGAGCGTCACCCTTTTACCTAATCCCTTATGCTTTTATTCTAATCCTACACATTACAGTTAATCTGTAATGATACCGCTTCGGAGGAACCTGTTGCATACGAGGCTCGGCAATTTGTAACCTTGGAAACAGTTTTAAATAAAGATTATAAGAGTGATGTCAACTGTGTTTATTCTCCACGCGGGGGGTGGGTTGGGGGCAAGGCGGTGAGGACGGAGTTTCTGGAGAAGGGGCGAGGCGCGAGGGGCAGGGCCGAGCGGCGGCCGGGGTCGGGGAAGCGGAGGAGCAGCCAGAGCTGGCTCTAAGTGACTCCAGCCCGGCGCCTGGCATCTTTTGAGTTTTCTTTTTGGGAAATCGCGTGGTCTTAAACCGCGAGGCATAGGGAGAGGGAAAAGGATTTGCAAAACTGCGAAAAACTCAGTGAACTTGAGCTCCTGTGTATCCCAAATTAACACTCAGCCGGGCCCTGCGAGCCTGGATCGCTGAAGCTGCGGAGAGAGAAAGGGCGGCTTGCAGGACCCTTAGGCTGCAAGAAGGCAGAGCCGCCTGGGTCCGGTTGCTTTGCGCTTCCAGCTTCCTACTCTACTGAGCGCACTGGCAACGCAGCAACAACCAAAAATTGCCAGCACACCAAAAGCAAAATTAAACATAATTGCTTTTATTTATCTATTGCTTTTATATCATTAAAATATTTTTAGTTACATTGTATAAAATGGCATCCACTCTGATTATTACCTGCCATATCTGTTGATCTGCTCCTTGTGTATTCAGCATAGCAATATTAACAATTAAGAAAAAAGCACATCTTATATATTGTATCTGTCAAGATATGTTACAATTTCCATTAACAAAAAAACATTATTCTTGTTGAAGAAGCTATGAAGCATATCTTTCACAAGCACTTTATTAATAATCATAGTTGTCAGAAAGAATTAGATATGCATAGATTGTAGATGCAAAGGAAATATTAGATGCACAGAATAAAACATACAGTGGGATTCAGGCATAACTATTTTTCTTTTTTAAAGTAAATTTTACGGAGGTGAAAAAAAAACCTGTGCTATTAGGCTTACTTAAGAGATGGCTTTGTTGGTTTAATTATACTGTAGTTATTTTATAAATATGTTTCAAAGGAAGCTTGCCATATTGCATGTCAATGAGGACTGTAAAGAAAAGCTCACAAAAGCTAATGCATACCAAATACTAAATTTTAGTCATTAGCATTCCTATTTATTACAAACTAAAGGAACCTATTAACAGACAAGAATTTCTATTTAGCTAGCATTACAATGTTTGGCTATTAAAATAAAAAGGGCAAAGTATATATGTATTTTTCCCCCCTTGGAACTATATGTTCTTTTTTTCCCCCTAAAAGCTTACGGAAAGATTGGGAGATGTTTCTGATTGGGGAAACTCAATTCTCTGGTGGGAATGGGCCAGAGGGCCCAGAACACCTCGCTTTAGTGGTGCAGCTTAATGCTATTCATTCGGAAGCTACAACCGTTCGGCGCTGGGATTCTGCAGCCTGCGGAGTGCTGTGTAGTGCCCACAGCCTGTGAGGGGCCTTTTGTCTTTAATTTGTGTCATGAGCAGATGCAAATTATTAATTGTTTTTCCTCGAAGGGAGGGAGTGGGTAGTGATGGTAATACTGCTTTTGTTTGGATATTAAAATTTCCTTAAATGCTCCCAAGGCGGGGATACTTCTCCCAATGCGGATTCCCCTAGTAGAAAATCCCACCGCTACAGTGAACAGATGGGTATTAATTCTAGAAACATGCACATATAGATTTGTATCATTTCAAAAACTTTCTTTGAACAAAGGTGGCATTGCTGCTGTCACATCAGAAGTAAATGAATATAGAAATTTATTTTTTCTGAATGTCAATTTAAGAGGGGAAAAAACTTTTCAGCTATCCTTACTTTTAGAAACTATATTTTGCTTCTTAAAATGGAAGCAGATTTTCCCCCCTAATTGGGCAGGGCAACAAACACATTTTAAGGAACTGAAATGAAATATTTGAAATAAGAAAGTGTTACTATGAATTATGTTAAGTGAGTTTTGTGTATTTTTAAGGGAAAAAATGGAGCTTGTTAAACTCTGCGCATTTGCCAAGTGACTCGAAGCACAGGTTCTTCTGGCCTGACATTTGGCTCTGACAGGATGTATTCTGCCTGCTTGGGGTACTCTTTGCGTTAAAAGATTGAACATTTTAAAGATTCTTCCCTGAAAGGCCCACATGAAAATAATTGGCATCACAAGGAAGGAAGGGAATTTCTGAATCCTTTATTTAAAAATGAAAATCTCTTCATCACAAGTCATTAACATGTGCAGATCTCATGCAAAATCTTAGATTTCAATAGCAAAATTGGCTGTGTGGGGTTGGTGAGGCTAGGTATTCTTTTCCCTGTGACTACCTGGGCAGAAACAAGAGAGGGAAGATGTAATGATTCCTATACCAAACTCTTCCCACTGGGAAATAGTATAAGTTACTTTAGTAGGAAAGAAGCTTGGATGCCTCAA
The DNA here is from genome assembly GCF_001698545.2 of Rhinopithecus bieti. Lineage (NCBI taxonomy): Eukaryota > Metazoa > Chordata > Mammalia > Primates > Cercopithecidae > Rhinopithecus > Rhinopithecus bieti. Next base: position 2,033,895 of record NW_016824934.1, on the reverse strand, counting down.
GGCTGGCAACTGTAGAGCAAAATGTGAATGTTCTCCATTTCTCTCCCACTATATCTGGATGCAGTGTCAACTCCCAAATCTCTAAAGCATATTTGATACAGAGGTGGGGAAAATGGCTTTGCCAGCAAAGGCTGCATCTACACAATTGTTTGGATAATTCAGCTCCTATTCCTCCAAATTAACCAGTCTAATGTTTCCTGCATGGCACCCAGATTATCCAGATGGACCCATCCACTTCCTCCCCAACCTACATCGTTGGTACGACCTTCATTGAATACTGAATCCAGACACTATCAGTAGCCAAGGAGGAGAAGGCTGCTTCCCATGTATTCACACCAAAGTGGTTTAGAGCTCAGTGTGAGTGAGAGATAACCCAGTTTTCAGTACCTTAAATCTCATTTTAAAGAGCAGATTAGGAAAGACTATCTCAGTGATGCAGAGATAAGATAGAGACCCCTTTTTCAAGGAACTAACACTTGTTGGAGAGAAAGATGTACCCAGTTCAGGACAGCACAGAACAATGCTGTTTTATGGGTGTCTTGGTTGGGCACACACAGGGAAGCATGGAAGAAATCTTAGAAGGCTTCCTGGAAAAGATGGGGTTTGAGCTGAGCATAGAGAGTGTGACTCTAGATGGCAAAGAGTATGACTTCTAAACAAACTTGCTATCCAGGTAAGATATTATGTCAGGTCTGACATAAGGTAGGCATTTAAAAGTGCCTACTTGAATGAATGAATACGTTACGTGGAAGTCTGATAATAAATTCCTCTAAACATTTCTCCTTAGGATGGCCTGCCTGCAGCGTTAACCTGAAATTTGCTTATTAATCTCCCACTTTAATGTATCTTTCCACTCTTTCAAGGACAGGGGAGCTCAGTTTGAGATGGGAATGTCTAGAGCCGATTAAATGATGCCCATTGCTACCATGCAGTGGGTGAAGTTTCTTGCTCAGAGGAGACTTTTCCATGGGCAAATGTTCCCTGAACTGATGTCCTGTTTACATTCTTGCAAGAATGAGGGGATTACTGCAATTCTAAGGAGTTTTGTATTTTTAACAAATCTTCCTCTTGTGGTAGCAATTTAACATTTTGTTTGAAACATCCCACAATGCAAAATGGTTAAAGGGGGCTTGTTAGGTTTTAAATAGAGCAGAGAAGAATCCACTGTAAACAGCCTCTGGATTAAAACAAGGAAACCTGCTACTGCCACTAATTAGTGCGTAAAGTACCTCACCCAAACCAGCTTTGCTTTTTCTTACTGAAAGACAGAGACAATATTGGCTACCCTTGTCTATACAACAAGGTTTTGTTTTGTTCTTTAAAGACAAAACAATAGGAAGGTAGGATTTTACATAGCTCTAGCCTCCAGCAATTACAGGATTCGTGTGATATTAATCAATTATGAACAGTTTCTTTTCACACCAGGGAACAGATGCTTATTAGCTTGAGCTTTAAGACAAAAATTTTTAAATTACAGCAACTAAGAAAATAAAGAATACTGGCACAATGAGAAATCTGTACCCATATTGTCTGTACTTTAGAACATGTTTTTATGCTTTAATAGCTTTTTGGGTCTAGGACATGCAGTCCACACTGGGACACAGCAGAGATTTGCTCTTCAGAAAGTGCCTTAACTGAGTAAAGTGTTGCTAGGCTATATTATGGGTTCTGCCTCAAGCAGAACATTTCACATCTCATTCTCCCTGGAGGATCTCTTCCACTTTTCCCTCACCTCCACCTCTGATGCAGAGATGTGACTTTCATCTTCTTCTCCTTTTTTCTCTCCTAAACATGCCACTGTTTCTTCCTAAACTAAACTTGTTGATGTGAAAGTCAACAAGTTGAGGGCAATTCAATTTCAATAATAAGCAGATGGCTTGTGAGTTCCTCAGACCCAAGTAAAGGCCCTTCCATGGGAAGCACCTAATTCGAAAAGAGGAAACACCAAGAATTAAGAACTCTGCAAGGAGTCTGGCTGAAGAGGAGCTAGCTTCCAACCCCTCCTTCCTGCACCATCCCTCCGAGTTCATCTGAGGGAAGCTCACTTTCCCAAGAGCCCATCTTTTCCTGGTTGTAAAATGTGTTCATTTCCAATGTACACAGGCTAAACATATGGCAGAACAGTGTGAAGAGGGAAGTGTGTCCATTAGCACATTCAGGGACACAGTCTGAGATGTACATTCAACAAAGAGCTTCTTGTATCTGAGCCCTGTACCACAGCATTGCACCAATGAAAGCTGAACTGACCTCAGTTTGTGTGGGCAGTGCGCGTGCATGTGTGCGTGCGTGCGTGTGTGTGTGGTATATTTCACAAGGCCAGACAAATTCAGGCTACTCTGTTAAAGTCTCTTGGTATACAGAGGAAAAAAGTATTGGATGACCTCGTATGTGTTAAAGAGGAGGAGGAGCTCCCAGAGATTAGAAAATGAAGAGGGGCTGGAATTTTATTTTAATTAGTCTCACATTCCCTGGAGAGCTTTACTGAGAATATGATCTTCTTTCCCATTTACTTTTCTGCAGCAAAGTCTGGAGACTCACCAAGCTGAGGAGGAAGAGGAGAACATCTCAACCCAAGCTGAATTCTGAAGAACACTTGGCCCCACCTTCCAGAAATCCTAAATCACATAGAGGGAAAGTTTCGGCCAGGTCACCAAGAATGAACCAGAAGCTGAGTCCATTACTCCAATTTTCACATTAACCAGGAGACACATTGAAAATTATTTTCTTGAGTGAGAGACTGAAATTTTGACTCAAGGGTGTATCTGTTGGGTCTTCTCTTGATATGGCACATGAGGACTGCATCCCAGGTCACATCTGCAGCCACTCCCAGATTACACTGCAAGGGAGGGTAGATTAGGAGTAGATAGGGAGTAGAGGGGTCTGCAGACACAGCGAAAGCAGCAAGCTGGTATAAGAAAACCCAGAAAATATGTCTCAGAGACAACCAGTGGCTGCACATACAAAAGGAAGGCACCTACCTGGAAGAGAAGGGGTTATGAAGTTCTGCCCAGAGTCACAGCGCTGACGTCCTCAGAAGGTCTCCAGCCCTCTGTAGCAATCTATAGTATGCGTCAGTATGGTTGAAAAAGCTCCTTCTATCAAGTTTAACAACTTTCTGTGTAACTTCTGAGAGGGCTGATTGCTTATTCATGCGGAAGCAAGATGCCCAGTTCATTTTGCCCGTTTTTGCTACTCTTTGTTGGGTTTGGGAGGCTGTTATGGTAGCTGCAAATGGCTTCTCAAGTGACATTTGCTGACATTCAGTGAAGTACATTTATCAGTATTCGCCAGCTCACCTCTCCACACATGCAATCCATTTTGTTTTGTTCTTCATAGCAAACTCCTTTCCGACACCCGTGCCCTGAAAATGATAAATGGCAAGGTGGCATATTTCTCAAGCTGCACTCAAATGTCACTGTGAAAAATCTTTAATGGACGAAGTGTAGCTTTTCACGTTACAACTTGTCAGGTACTGAGAAATTCTAGAGTTTCTCTTTAATCCACAAGTCTTTGGAACCACACATCTGCAAGCAGAGACTAATTATAAGCTGCACCAGTCAGACCTGGGCAAGCAGAAACCAAGGAGAAAACATCTGATATCAGCTAATTCTTTATTATTATTATTATTATTATCATCATCATCATCATCATCATGATCCCATTTTTACTCCTTCCTTTCCTACTCAGGATATTTGAGGTATGAGCAATCTGAGACCAGGCCACCATGCAGGCCTATAATCTACTCATACACCCAGCTTTCTCCATAATGGCTTTATTCTTTTCCTCCAAGGTTGAAAATCACCATGACTTCTCCCCCGCGGGGGGTGGGGCGGGGGGACTGACTCTGAATCATAAATCCTGACTCCCAAATATTGGCCATAATTGGGTAGGTGAGAGGTATCTCGTATGTCTGGGTGGAAGAGTCTCCTTTCTCCCTGGTGATTCATTTTCAGAACACATGGCCATCTTTCCAATGGCTTTGAGTTTCACATCACCACCGGAAAGACCCGCCAGTTTCTTCCTGTGTGCCTGTTCACTGCCATGCTACTCACAGGATTGTGGCTTATGGGCACTCACTCACGCTTCAACATGACTTGTTCACTCCAGTTCTCCCTTTCCAAATGTTCTCAATCCCCTGGGCCATGCCCCAAGGGGGATTCAGCCTTTGCCCACCGGCTATGTTCTGAATGTTTGTGTCTTCCCCAAATTAATATGTTGAAACTTAATCACAAATGTGATGGTATAAGATGGTGGGGACTTTGGGACTTTATTAGGTCATGGAGGGGGAGCCTCATAAAAGAGGCTGCCTTGCCCCCTCCATCATGTGAAGCACCATCTGTGAACCAGGAAATGGGCCTTCACCAGACACTGATCCTGCTGGTTCCTTGATCTCGGACTTTTCAGTGTCCAGAACTGTGAGATACACATTGCTGTTGTTTATGAATTTTGTTATAGCAGTCCAAATGGACTAGGCCACCACCATAGTCAGGGAAGAGCTGGTTGATTTGTGCGTGTCTGTGCTGTGTCCCAATGAAAGCACAATAATCAATGAACATTGATTCTGCAATCGATGTTTGAAGGTCAAAGGAGTTGGGAAAGGGGGTCTCCTGAAGCCAAAGAAAAGCATTGTACTGCCCAAAACTGTGCCAGCCAGGTTTACCTTTCGCAAGATGCTACAGATTGAGATGCGTTGGTTTTACTTCTGGCTCTTTAAGCCCCACTCAAGCTCTAATTTTGATATCTCCTTCAAGAGGCCTTAGTTTGGGCCCCTCCCAGGCTCCCTTCTGTTTTTGTTCTTTTTTTCTAACATCATCCTTGGCTTCTCTTCTCTTTTAGGTTTGACCTCCTGTCTCTTGGGTTGAGAAACCGTCCGCTCTGACTGCTGGCCCCCTGTGACCCCTCCAAAGCCCTCTGTACAGGTCTTTGGTCACACGGAGACTCAACAATCTAATAATCTAAAATTGTAAATGCCACAATTTGTGTGTGTGTTTTATTGTGTTTCAGTTTTGAGTTCTTTTTGAAATCTTTTAGTTATTCCAGAAGGGATATGATAAAGAAAAGAAATCAGTTATACTCCCAGTGGCCAGGCATTGTAGGGCAGAAAGAGTGTTGACAGTCGCTACCCCTGCAAGGGCAGAGGGCAGAGGACCCCAGATTAACTACCTAGAGATGAGACGGATCCTGGATTAACTCAGGCCCTGGGATACCTGCACCAATTGTTCTCAGCAGGTCGAGACATCACAGAAGAAGAGAAGACATGCCAACTCTCTACGATAGTGTCTTAGCCCTGGAGATACTACTGGAGAGTGATAACAGGCAGCAAACAGGGTTCTATTCATAGTGGCCATGGTTTCCCCAAGCAGAGAACATATCCAACCAAAGGGACTTCAGTGAAGCTTTTCCTAATCTGTGCTCTGAAATGGCTAAGTAAAAGAGAGCGGTCTAGAGTGTATGAGAATGTCTTTAAAGGCAACCTTGCATTAACTATTGCATGCAGACTATAATTATGGGCTACAAATGAAGGCTGTTTTATTTGTCGGGTGAGACCCTTCCAGAGCACCCCCTGCACGTGTACACACACACACTCTCTCTCTCACACACCACACACACACACAAACAACCCTATCCCAGGGAACCGAACAGTCACAGATCTCATCTGGAGTCCAACCCCTAATCCAGGTGTTGTGATCATCACGTGAGAGATAGCAGAATCTCCACCAATTCTGGAAAGAACTACTCAAGTGTTTTTTAAAAGAAATAATGGAAAAAATTAAACAGCCAATTGAACAGCCAATAATAAAAATAGGACACGGCTCTCTCCTATATTTTGCCATTTATATCCAAAATAACTTACGGACATGCACAAAACATTCATGAAAATAAAAATATATTTGTTATAGCAGCCCAAATGGACTAGGCCACCACCATAGTCAGGGAAGAGCTGGCTGATTTGTGCGTGTCTGTGCTGTGACCCAATGAAAGCACAATAATCAATGACCATTGATGCTGCAATCGATGTCTGAAGGTCAAAAATCACCCTGGACCCTGTACATTCTCACCTCCCTCCCTGCCAGCTATCTGGCTCACTGAAGTCTTGACCTCCTGGGCTCAAGTGATCCTCCCACCTCAGCCTCCTGACTAGCTGGGACCACAGGCACACGCCACCACGACTGGCTAATTTTTTTTATTGTCTGTGGAGGCATGGTCTCACTATGTTGCCCAGGTTGGTCTCAAAGTCCTGGGCTCAAGCAGTCTGCCACGTGGGCCTCTCAAAGTGTTGGGATTACAGGCGTGAGCCACTGCACCCAGCCTCCATCATAATTTTATTGACAGAGCACACGGTTGTTTAACCCAGTAAGAGGCTACATACTATACTTGATTAGGCAAACTATGGCTCATGGAACAAATTCATTCTCATGCTACCTGTTTTGTAAATAAAGTCTTATTGGATCAGAGCCATGACCATTCATTTATACACATTATCCATAGCTGCTTTCCTGCTACAACCACAAAGCCAATCGACAGAGACCATGTGGCCCATCAAGCCTGAAATGTTTCCTATCTGACCCTTTAGAGAGTTTGCTAATCCCTGTTTTAGATTATAGGGGATGTTTGAATGGTCCAGTAGAGATGACAAACTGATGATTCTAGTGCTAGAGAGGCAAGGCGGGGACGGCAGGAACGAAATCCACTGGGAGGAAGCAGGCAACAGGTTCCAGAACACAAATGAAGAAATAGGTCTTCACGAGTGAGGACACTTCATCCACTGTAACAGGCAGCAAAGCAGAAAATGAGAACAAATGCAGGCAGGAAAAGGATGGCATTTCTACCTCCTACCTTTTTTTTTTTTTAAGACTAAGTCTCACTCTGTCACCCAGGCTGGAGTGCAATGACACCATCTCAGCTCACTGCAAACTTTGCTTCCCAGGTTCAAGCGATTCTTCTGCCTCAGCCTCCCGAATAGCTGGGATTCAGGCATCTGCCACCACACCCAGCTAATTTTTGTATTTTTAGTAGAGATGGGGCTTCACCATATTGGCCAGGCTGGTCTCGAACTCCTGACTTCGGGTGATACGCCAGCCTCAGCCTCCCAAAGTGCTGGGATTACAGACGTGAGCCACTGCACCTGGTTTCCTACCCATTGTTTCTATTAGCTTTGTCTTAATGAAGTGTGAAAGAAGCTAAAAGTTTGGGTGGGGAGTAATGGAGATTTAAGGACAAAGGGGAAATTGTAGAGAGTGGGGAAATGAGCAAAGGAGGACATTTTGTTAGGATGCTTGGGCAGTGCTGTGGTCATGAATTTAACGTGCATGCAGTGAGCAGCACCGTGGTGTGGCATTCTTCATCGATGTTTGTGGGCTCTGGTGCAAGCATAGAGTGAGTCAGAGGTAGGTTTAATCATTGCTGGGGTTTTGCCAGGCAAGTACGATAAAGGGAGAGAGAGGCAGTGGACTTAAGTGGGCAAGGGGTGACTAATGATAATGGTGAGTCATGGAATCGAAGCTGGTGAGAAGGGTAATAACGAAAGAGGAAGGTAAAGGACAGTGGGAGAATGTGGTGGGGTCGATGAATGGATTGCAGGACTCCCTAAGAACAAAGCATTTTTGGAGAATAAGAGAGCTCGAAAGATAGGAGCTCAGACAGTGAGGTGCCTGCTGTCCAGATTCGAGGTGGGGCAGTTTCTGGTAATGGCATGGTCTGGGGGCAGGACTGTGAGAGAGGAAGCCTGAGATAAGTGAGGGAGTCAAGGGGGCTAAGACACCGGGAGGCCACCCAGATTGTGACGGTCTATACCGTGGAGAAGTGATTCAGGTGTAGGTCCTAAATAGCTAAGGACTCTGAAGGAGAGAGGAGATTGGTCTGGAAGTAGTATTGGGAACAAGACAGCCCCATCTCACCTCCAGACCCACTGGTTTAGGAGATGTGGGAGATAAAATAATCTCCACCTGACAGGGTGGCAAGTCCTCAGAGCAAATGGGCTTCAGTTATGTGAGAAGAGGAGAAAAGCATGCAGGGAAGTTGCTGAAGCAATAGGAGCTGTGTTGATTTCCAGTGTGCCTAAGTGGAAGGGTTTGGAGGGTTGGAAGACATGGGTAGAACCTCAGCCAGGTTAGGGTGTACATAGCTGTGTTGGGTGAGATCTGGGAAAGGGACTGGGTGGCTTGAACTCCTGGGGTTGACCAGGTTGGTAAGGACATGTAGACATAATGGGATTCAGCTGGGAAAGTCTCTGCAGAGAGCAGGCTGGAAGGACTGGGGCTCCAAGATGACCCCAGTATCTACTGCAGCTCAAGATGGTGTGCAGTCAGCACGAATTGGGGGTTGAGAGTCTTCTCTGAGTGTCTGCCAGCATAGGCAGCATGCAAGGATGAAGGAGCAGTAGGTGGGGGTCTTTGTCAGTTGCCTGGCCCTTCCGCAGAGAGTCGGAGGGTCACGGTTGGGAGTTCTCACATAAGAATGTGTGCTGATCATCCCTATCAACATCCAACACGCTTCCATAAAAACACACAAAACCTGGCCAGCTGTGCTGGCTCATGCCTGTAATCCCAGCACTTTGGGACGCTGAGGCGGGTGGATCACTTGAGGTCGGGAGTTTGAGACCAGCCTGACCAACACGGTGAAACCCTGTCTCAACTAAAAATACAAAATCAGCCGAGTGTGGTGACGCATGTCCGTAATCCCAGCTACTCGGGAGGCTGAGGCAGGAGAATCACTTGAACCCGGAAGGCGGCAATTGTGGTGAGCCGAGATCGCACCATTGCACTCCAGCCTGGGCAACAAGAGTGAAACTCTATCTCAAAAAAAAAAAAAAAAAAAAGCCCACACACAAACCAGATCACCACAACAGATTCCTCCCTTGAACTTGATGACCCCCTCCAGTTTCCAGCCCATTTACCTGCTTCCCTTCATCATAAAACAATTCCAGAGAACTAAGGACTTCGTCACAGTCTGCCGCCTGCCCCCAACCCTCCCCTAAGATTGTTCTTCTCAAGGACATGCACATCTAGCCACACAGGCCTCTGTTTCTGAACACACTAAGTCCACCTCTGAGCTTTACCCAGACCCTTCTCTCAGACGGAATGCTCTTCTCTCGCATTCCAGAGCTGGTTCCTTCCTGTTCAGTTAGCTGAAATGGCACCTCCTTAGAGAGGCTTTCCCTGAGGAACACATCTAACTTGGCTCCTAAAGTCACTCCACTTCAGATCACCCAGCACTTCTTGCCTCTGGAAATCATTTTCTTCAATTATTTGTTAACTTGTTTATTTTCCATTTTCTTCATCTAGAATGTAAACCCATGGATGCAGGAACCTCATCTGTCTTTTTCACCGTTAGCATCTAGAACATTGCCTTGCCCCAGCAGGTGCCCAATAATTATCTGTTAGTAAAGTTACCCTTTACAATAGAACTCTTCAACTCAAGAACACATAAAGTAAGAATCTGTCTGCAACTAGAAATCTCTTTATCCCTCTACTGGGAGTCCCAAAGAGCATGATAAAAATACAAAATATGCAGGGCCCAGAGAAGAAGGTGTGGGTTAGTCAACCACAAGTTAGGAATTAACAGCTAGCACTAAGGTACGAAATCATCAGCTTAAATCTTCCAAGGGGGTGGAAATTGCAGCTTTTACTGGTTTCTACCACCTGTAAGTGAATGAGTTTATCAAGTTCTTTCCTAAGGATAGGTCTCAGGGAAGTGTGGCAATAACTATGAAGGCATTGAGTATCCAAAGAGTTTGCTATCAGCATTGGAAAGATCACCCTGCTCTTCTGTGGGGACTACAGGCATGTAGACAATCAAAGATAAGGGACTTGGGTAGCTGTATGGCATGAGAGCCATTTGAACTTGAGGTTCAAAGAACATAAGCTCCTTTAGTGGTTGGATCCATGTGGATTGATACTTTCAGTTGCTTAGTTAGTTCATAGAATGTAACAGGATCAGGGACCCAGGAACTTTCTCAGAAGCCTGTTACTCATGCCCTGGGAGATCTCCTTTTTTGTTTAAAAACTCTTGAACACTGTTTGCCTTCCCCTTCTTCTCCTTTCAGAAAGGGTCAGCAGGCCAGGGCTGGGGGACTGAGGCAGCCAGGATTACTTCACCCAGATCCAGGCAACATGGCTCTACACGTCTGCAAATGCAATCTTTGAGGACTGACTCTCTCTCTCTCTCTCCCTCTCTCTATCTCCTCTCTCCCTCTCTCTCTCCCTCCCCCCACCCCCACTTCCATAGCTTCACAGGACCTAGTAACCAAACCTGAAGACCCACCTTCCTAGGACCCTCGCCTTAGAAATCTCTTTTTTCATGAATTGGATCTCACTTGAATTCTCCCCATTCACTCTCTGAGCTGAGCTTGTTGGTCAGGGAATCTAAGACCCAGGCAGGGAGCCTGATTATGCCTCACACAATGACAGGATCTATGAAAGCAGCAGACACAATTCCTAGTGGGGCATGGGCTTGGTGAAACCACTGGTGAAGGGACAGTGAACCAGACTGGTCCATGGCTCGGGAGCAGGACCGTGGGGGTAGAGCTGCCATCCTCCAACAGGACAGGCCACAGATACAATGTTTCAAGCGTCTTACAAAGCAAGAACCAAGAAGCAGTTCTTCCCCCATGCCTCCATACTTCCCTGGGGCAAGAGAAAGCTCTGGTGGAGTGAGTTAGGATTCAGAGATGTTGTTTCTAGTTCTGGCTTATTCATTCTCTTATTCATTTATTCAGCAAAGATTTACTGAGTGCTTACCACAAGCCAGGCCCTGTGCTGGACTTGGGGGATGCACAATGAGTGAAACAGGCACAGTTCCTGCTGTGACCAGAAGCGTAGACTCTTTCCAGGCCCCAGTTTCCTCATTTGTAAAATGGAATGCTTGAACTAGATCGGTGGTTCTCAAATTTCAGCCTCCATCAGAGCCACCTGGAGAGTTTGTTAAAACGCAGGTTGCTGGGTCCTACCGCCAGAGCTTCTGATTCGGTAGGCCTGAGAATATGCATTTCTGACAAGTTCCCAGGTGTGGCCGATGCTTCTGGCCCAGGAATACACTTCGAGAACTACTGACCTAGATGATCTCTCAGGCCCCTTTCCGCTGTGACAATTTGTGATGCAGACCGATGGGCAGTTGCTGGAGTAGCCCACGCAGAAAGGGATTGTGGGGATCCAGGGCTGGACGCGTAAAAGTCCCGTGAGTTTCCCAAGCTTAGGGGCAAATGGATCAGAGGTAAACCCCAACAGAGCCACGAAAGCATTTGCCTCATTATTTTTTAAAAAATGATTAAAAAGTAATTCCCCAACATGAAAGTTCAATCAGATGCTGGAGAAATTACTTCAACTTTCCATAGGGGAAAAAAAAGGCTCCACTAAAAAGCTACCAGGGTATTGATGTCTATTAAATATTTGCTTTTCTCCCTAGCCCACACTAGACTGAGTAATTTGTATTTGGCAGAAACCAGCTGCAATTACATTAGTCAATCCAAAAGCCCAACTTGCTCATACAAAATGCAAACAAATTAGTTAAAATGGCCTAATTAGTGGACTGTAAAAATACAAACTGAGGCTGGCAGCCTGATGTGTATTAGACAAGGGTACTGTCTCCCCTCACAGGGAGGCCTGGAGCTGAGCGGGCAATGGGACCCAGCTCACACCTGACTGTGGGTCTTCAGACCTTTAATAGCCAGTGGTGCAGCTGAACCCAGTGGTTTTGCCTTAGGTAACACTGTCTTCTCCTGGCCAAGTCATGGCCCTAGCTTTGGCCAAGTGGGTATAATGGAAAGAACATGGGGTTTGGATCCAGAACCTGAGCTTGAATCTCAGCCCTAGTTCACCAGCTACCGCTTTATTAAAGTTGCTTAACCCTCCTGAACCCCTTGTTTCCTTTGTAGATTGAAAATAATATAACCTGTCTTGGAAGGTGGTTGTAAGGATTAGCAATTATAGATGTATGTGCCTGGTACACAGCAGTTGTTCAGTTATTAGTTTAGGTCTGGTTTTCCTGTGCCTTAAAACACCAGAGTAACCTTATAAGTCAGGATTCTGACTCTGGTTAGGGGCACCAAAGGGCAATTCTGTAGAGATTGAGGGGGTCTGGGATAATGACTCTCAGAATGTTGACCAAAGTGAGTGCATTGTGTTCACAGCATATGCGGTGTGACTCACACAACTCATCCGTGCTGCATCCCAACGGGTTACAGGCTGCAGCCTTCTAGATACGTGGGTCACAGAATCAGAGAACTGGAAAGGACGGCAGACATCCCCCAGGCTGGGGTTTTGAGCCCTTGCCATGCATCAGAATCCACTGGGGAGCTTATAAAAAATACCAGAGCCAGGGCCCCTCACCCAGAGATTCTGATTCAACCAGCCTGGAAGGGGCCCAGGTGACAGTGCATTTGAATGTCTCTCAGGTGATTGTAAATGAAGTGGAATTTAAGAATTATTCCTCTGATCCAAACGCTTTATTTTTATGGAGAAAGGGGATAAACATAAACAACAACAACAAAACAAATAAGCAAAACAACTGCAACTCAGAGACTCAGAGGGATGTGAATTCTTTCAGGTCACAAAGAATTACATTTTCCTAACTTCACTCCTTTTTCAAATTGTTGGATCAGACCATTGGGTCTGACAGGAAGGAATGTTTGCAGGACACCGGGAGAGAGCTGGGGCTTTCTGCCAGGCTCCCAAAGGAGGCTAGGCTTTGGTGACAAACAGCATCATGATTTTTGTTTGTTTTTTGTTTTCTGTCTTTTGATTTTGTTTTGAGATAGAGTCTCTCTTTGTTGCCCAGGCTGGAGTACAGTGGCATGATCTCGGCTCACTGCAACCTCCGCCACCTGCCGGGTTCAATTGATTCTCATGTCTCAGCCTCCCAAGTAGCAGGGACTACAGGTGCACACCACCACGCACAGCTATTTTTTTTTTTGAATTTTTAGTACAGACGGGGTTTTGCATGTTGCTCAGGCTAGTCTCGAACTCCTGAACTCAGACAATCTGCCTGCCTTGGCCTACCAAAGTGCTAAGATTACAGGCATGAGCCACCGAGCCTGGCCAGCATCCTGTATTTCATAAACCTTCCCAGCAAAGCACATTTCCAGCTCAATTATAGTTACAACATCAGCCAGATTGAGACTGGGAGTCCCAGGGAAGTGTTGCAATTTGTTTCAAGATCACATGGTCAATCAGTGTCAGACACAAGACTTAGGAGCCCAGGGGAGTGGGTGTTAAACAAATAGCCTCCATCAACTCTGGCCACCAGACGTTGTGAATTACACCAGGATGATTCCGATCCACTTGTGGATTCCCTCCAAAGGCAGACAGTAAAGTCACATCCTTCTTTAGAAAGGACCAGAATAGACAGATGTTTTCTTGAGTGTAGTGAAAAGATGTTTAGTTTCCTTACGTGCAATCCTTATCTCAAAAAGGGAATTTCACCCTTTAAGAACTGTGCCTCATTTATATTTGTACCCTGCATTCAGGGAGTGTTCTGAATCATTCTGCCTCCACTCTTATGGACCTCTGCTGGCTCCCGCAGAGCGGGACACCAGGACTCAGAGAGGCCAGGACACAGGCAGAATCTAAGAGCCCCTCACCCTGAGGGAAGAGCAAGAGAGTTCTACTTCTGCCCCCATTTTTCAAGTTCAGGTTCTCCTTATGTCCATCCTTGCCACTGCAGTTCCCAGGAGCAAAATGTTTGGGAACATGAAAATACAGTGTCATCTCTTACTGTGTGGGCTTCCATCAGTTTATCACTACTTATGCTCCAACCCCTCTAAGTGCTCTCAGACATAGTTATCTGAGATTGTGGCAAGGACTCAGGCTGAGGTCAGATCCCTTGCTTTGCCCACCTCCTTGAGTCAGATCCTTAGCTCATTTCTAATATGATCATTTCAGGTTAGAATTTTCCTCCTAAGAACTGCCTTGGCTGTGTCTCACAATTTTGAGATGTAGAAGTTTATCTTTCAGGATTTTCTAATTTTCTTAGTGAGATTCTGTTGAAATAAAATAAGTTTGTCGGCCGGGCGCGGTGGCTCAAGCCTGTAACCAGCAGCTTTGGAGGCCCGGACGATGGGCGGATCAGCCGAGGTCAGGAGATGCGAGACCGAAATCCCTGGGCTAACACGGTGAAAGCCACCGCTCCTACTAAAAAATACAAAAACCTAGCTGGGCGTGGTGGCGGCGGGCCTGTAGTCCAGCTACTCGGGAGGCTGAGGCAGGGAGAATGGCGTGAACCCGGGAGCGGAGCTTGCAGTGAGCTGAGATCGCACGCCCCTGGCAGCTGCCCGCAGCCCGGTCAAAAGAGTTGAGACTCCGTCCTCAAAAAAAAAAAAAAAAGAAAAAATTGAGTTTGTCTGGAAATGCATTGAAATATACTTTTTCTAAGTATAGACTTTCAGGTTGCCAAGTGTTTTCTCTCAGCACATTGAAGGTATTTTTTCCACTATCTTCTGGCTTCCATTGTTGCTGCTGGGAAGGCAGTCACTACTCTAATTATCATTCCTTTGAAAATAATGCTTTTTTCTCTCTGGCTGCTTTTTGTTTGAGACAGAGTCTTGCTCTGTCGCCCAGGCTGTAGTGCAGTGGTGCAATCTCGGCTCACTGCAAACTCCGTCTCCTAGGTTCAAACAATTCTCCTGTCTCAGCCTCCCAAGTAGCTGGGATTACAGGTGTGCACCACTATGCCCAGCTAATTTTTGTATTTTTAGTAGAGATTGGGTTTCACCATGTTGGCCAGGTTAATCTGAAACTCTTGACCTGAGGTGATCTGCCCTCCTTAGCCTCCCAAAGTGCTGGGATTAAAGGCATGAGCCACTGCACCCAGTCTTCTCTGGCTGTGTTTGAGATTTTCTCTTTGTCTTTTGTGTTCTGCAATTGCACTGTGATGTGTATGGGCGTGTGCATGGCCCCTGAATTGAAGACATCAGCAGTAGGTTCAAATTGGTAGAAAAACCAGATGTGTACATCACACAGATAATTCAGATGAGGTTTGCTTATCTATATGATACAGATAGGAATCAGCATAGTGAGAGTACACAGCAGAGAAAGACAGAGTTATAAGCTTCTGTGATGTGGTTGGGCTCTGGGTCCCTACCCAAATCTCAGGTTGAATTGTAATTCCCTGTGTGGGGGAGGGACCTGGTAGGAAGTGATTGGGTCCTGTGGGCAGATTTCCCCCATGCTGTTCTTATGATAGGGAATGAGTTCTCACAAGATCTGATGGTTTAAAAGTGTGTGGCACTTCCCCTGCCCCTCCTGCCGCCATGTGAAGACACTGCTTGCTTCCCCGTTGCCTTTCCACCATGACTGTAAGTGTCCTGAGGTCTCCCAGTCATGCTTCCTGTTAAACCTGTGGGACTGTGAGTCAATTAAATCTCTTTTCTTCATAAATTATGCAGTCTCAGGTAGTTCGTTATAGCAGTGAGAACGGACTAATACCTTCTGGAACCAAATTTTCACAAAGGAGTACACTGTTGTGGATGACAATTTCTAAGTGAGCAAAAGTCATATCAGACTTTCTAGAAAAACATCTTCCCCTTCTAAGACCAATTTTGTGTACAATCTTGGTGCTATACAATATGTAATATGACCACAAAGTTCAGTACAGTATAATATAGTCTTCTTGTGCATGAACACAATTCTTATTCATCACTCCCAGCTTGGTCTTAAATGTGATGTGAGACTAGAACAAGGTCAGAACCCAAATACCTTTGTAAGTCATACTAATTTGTAGAGCCTACTCTGCCATCTAATTTCATCTTTCATTTATCCTTCTTGGCATTTTGGAGGCTTTCACAATCTGTGAAAATTTCTTATTTTTAAAACATTACCTCTGCCCTATTCTTCCTCTCCTCTCCTCTGTAATTTTCTTGAGATGCATGTTAGATACGTTCACTGTATCCTACATGCTTCTTAACATTTCTTTCACATTTTCCCTCTCTTTTTCTTTCTGTGAGTGGCATTCTGGATTTTTTTCAGATCTATATTCTAGTTCATTATCCTTTCAGTTATGTCCAATCTTCTGTTGAAGCCATCTATTGAATTTTTAATTTCAATGACTATGTATTTTTTATTGACGAAAGCTCCATTTGAATCATTTCCCAATCTCTTTGGGAATTTCTATAGACTATTCTTACACCTATCACTATTTTTTTTTGTCTTTCTCCGCTCCCCCTTTTTGTGGAGAACGGGGTTTCACTATATTGTCCAGGCAGGTCTCAAACTCCTGGGCTCAAGCTATCCTCCCACCTCTGCCTCCCTAAGAGCTGGGATTACAGGCATGAGCCACTGTGCCCAGCTCAATAGACTTTTCTTAGTCATAGTTTTAATCCTTTTATTTCTTTAAGTTTATTTTAAACATATTATTTTATATTTGTATCTGATACTTTCAATACCTGACATTATTGTGGATCCAGTTCTGCTATCTGCTGGCTCTTGCTCATGTTGCTTTGCTTCCTTGAGTGCTTTAGGATATTTGACTATGAGTTCATATCTTTGAAATTTTATCTGTGGGAACTCTTTGAGGTTTGGATTAAAGTTCCTTCAGAGAGATAGCACCTTATCCCTTAGGTACCTGGGCCTACTATTAACTTAGAGATTCACTTTCTCAAATTCTTAATTTGAGGTCTCTTGGACCCAGGGAGTATGAATTTGAGTGCAATCCCATGGAAGGGCTGGTTTATGGTTATAAACTGTCAGAATAATTGTCTTCCTCTATTTAGGGTGAAAGTCGGAGAGGCATGATCTTCTTTATAGTCCCTGTCATGAGAGTACAGTCTGGTTTATTTCTCCTCCATCTTTACACTGATAGTGCAATAACTTTGGATGTCAGCTTTGTTTTTATCATTTATTTTTATTTTATTTATTTATTTTTTTGAGACAGGGTTTTGTTTTGTTTTTTGAGATGGAGTTTTGCTCTTGTTGCCCAGGCTGGAGTGCAATGGCAAGATCTCGGCTCACTGCAACCTCCACCTCCTGGGTTCAAGCGATTCTCCTGCCTCAGCCTCCCTAGTAGCTGGGATTACAGGCATCTGCCACCACACCCAGCCACTTTTTTTGTATTTTTAGTAGAGATGGGGTTTCACTATATTGGCCAGGCTGGTCTCAAACTCCTGACCTCAGACAATCCACCTGCCTCAGCGTCCCAAAGTGCTAGGATTACAGGCCTGAGCCACTGCACCTGGCCGACAGGGTCTTGCCTCATCCCTCAGGCTGGAGTTCAGTGATGCTAACATGGCTCACGGCAGCCTCAACCTCCCAGACTCAAGTGATCCTCCCACTTCAGCCTCCCAAGTAGCTGAAACTACAGGTGCATGCCACCAAGTCTGTCTAATTTTTGTATTTTTTGTAGAGAGGGTAGTCTCCCTATATTGCCCAGGCTAGTCTCAAACTCCTGAGCTCAAGCTATGCTCCCACCTTTGCCTCCCAAAGTGCTGGGATTATAGGTATGAGCCACCACGCCTGGCCAGTGTCAGCTTTATGGGTAGGGAATATCAGCTATACTCCCCTCCTTGGGTATGTACTAGGCTTTTTCTCCTTTCCCTCTGGCCTTGTGAACTTGTGAAAACTAAAAACTGAAGTTTACCTGGTTTGGCAAATATCCTCAAGACCAAGGTGAACTTTAGTGCTCCACTTATTTCTGTGGATTTTCACTTTCATCTAGTTTCTGGATTCTGAGTATTTCTTAGTTTCTTTCCAATTTATTAGTACATTTAAAAATGTTCTTTCACCTACTATGTTTCTGACCCTGGGCAAACAATTGATCTCTCCAAACCTCAGTCTTCTCACCTATAAAACTGTCTATTTTGGAGGGTCGTTTGAGAATCAATTGAGATGCTCCACACGAAAGTTTTTTTTATTATTATTTATTTTTATTTATTTATTTTTGAGATGTCTTTCTCTGTTGCCCAGGCTGGAGTGCAGTGGCACGATCTTGGCTCACTGCAACCTCCAACTCCCGGGTTCAAGCGATTCTCCTGCCTCAGCCTCCTGAGTAGCTGGGATTACAAGCGCCCGCCACCACGCCTGGCTAATTTTGTATTTTAGTAGAGATGGGGTTTCACCATGTTGGCCAGGCTGGTCTTGAACTCCTGACTTCATGATCCGCCCACATCAGCCTCCCAAAGGAAAGATCTTTTAAACTAAAACATATAGCAGTATACCAATATTAGAGCATTTTGTGAAACTGTGTCATGTTAAAATATATTTTCTTCTTCATTAAGATGAGTGAAAAAAGCCAGCAAAGGCGATTTATAATTCAGGTCAATATTCAGCCATTCTCTCAACAAGGATTTGCCAAGCGCCTTCTATGTGGCACTTCCCTAGCCTGGGGTTACTTGGTTCAATTGTTTCCAGAGGTGTTGAATCGAAGACAAAATTATGGTTTATTTAAACTTAAAAAAATAAATCTTGTGCTGTTTGCTTATACAGCCTTTTTCTTTCTTCTAAAGGATTGACATAAAACTAATGTATATTTTCTTCTTTCTTTCTTTTTTTTTTTCTTGAGACGGAGTCTCGCTCAGTCGCCCAGGCTGGACTGCAGTGGCGCGATCTCGGCTCACTGCAAGCTCCGCCTCCCGGGTTCTTCAGCCTCGCCAGTAGCTGGGACTACAGGCGCCTGCCACCACGCCCAGCTAATTTTGTTTTGTACTTTTTAGTAGAGACAGGGTTTCACAGTGTTAGCCAGGATGGCCTCGATCTCCTGACCTTGTGATCCGCCTGCCTTGGCCTCCCAAAGTGCTGGGATTACAGGCGTGAGCCACCGTGCCCGGCCTCTAATGTATATTTTCTAGCACATCCTCATTTCCCTTGCTGGTTAAAAAAGTCTTAGCTCCTTTAGCATTTTTAAACAGCCTAGACTGAGAGTTAGGAAACTTATGTTCTAATTCCCCTCTCCACTTGGATATCTGAGCTTGGGAAAGTCACACCCCTCAGCTCCAAAGACCACACATCCTATTTCTATAAAGCAGGAGTACTAATCACAGGAGTATTGTGAGGGTCAGGTGAGGTCATGCAGATGAGAATAATGTGGAAATTTGGAAACTTTCTATAATTTGCAGGCAGGGAATTATTATTGCCCAGTATTAGAAATGATTTATTCTCGGCCAGGCATGGTGGCTCATGCCTGTAATCCAGGCACTTTGGGAGGCCGAGGTGGGTGGCTCATCTGAGGTCAGGAGTTCGAGACCAGCCTGGCCAATATAGTGAAACCCTGTCTCTACTAAAAATAAAAAAATAAAAAAATTAGCCAGGCATGGTGGTAGGCACCTGTAATCCCAGCTACTCAGGAGGCTGAGGCAGGAGAATCAGTTGAATCCAGGAGGCAGAGGTTGCAGTGAGCCGAGATCGTGCCCCTGCACTCCAGCCTAGGCAAAGAGCGAAACTCCATCTCAAAAAGAAAAAGAAATGATTTATTCTCAACCTCTCCCCGACTCATGATATCCTAGGCCAGAAAAAAAAAATGCAGGGATTATTCTCTTGGAAGCCACGGTCTGAGAATGCTCAAAACTGTGTGTCATCACAGGACACATCCCTGTCTGGTGGCAGGCTCTGGCTTCAGGGAAGAATCGCATTCCTGCCGTCTCTGGCTGCAGCAGCACCTGTGTCCTTGCACCTCCTTAGCTGGGCTGCCTGTCTTGCTGGGGCTTCAGCTCCCTGGAGAGGAGAGCAGCCCTCCCACGGCGCCGAGGAGACCTGCCCCTCTGTGCTGGGTGCAAAGTGCCAGGGCTGGCTGCTCTGCAAAGGGCTGAGGCATCAGGGGTCAGTGTCAGGACGTGCTGACTGCAGAGGACACAGTGACAGGCTGAGCTGGGGCAGTAATTAGACAGTGAGAGCTTCCTCCAGCAAGCTACAATCAATAGGTCCGCTTACCAAGGAAAAAAGATTAAAGTAAAGCAGATGGCGGAAGATAATAACATCTCCCACTTAACTTGCATTTTCACTTGTCAAAGTACTTTTACCACCATTTTCTCATTTGGTCCTCAGAACCTCTTTTCTCAGATCCTCTGCTGGGTCCGATTTTACAGGCAAGAAAGCTGAGGCACAGACTGGCTGCAAGCTTCCTCGCTGTAGCAGCTGGGACACACACTTCCCTTCTCTTTTCACTGACCCTCCTGTCATCAGCATCTCAGAGAGTATGAACATACTAAATAACTTAACAAATTTTCACTGGGCATCTACTATGTACCAGCTATTTGTGGATACAGCAGTGAATGAGACAAAGTCCTAATCTTGTAGTGGTTTCCTTTTCTTTTTTTCCTTTTCTTTTCTCTTCTTTCCTTCTTTATTTCATTGTTGTTGTTTTGTTTGTTTGTTTGTTTTTGAGACAGGGCCTCACTCTGTCACCCAGGTTGGAGTGCAGTGATACAGTCTCAGCTCAGTGCAGCTTTGACCTCCTGGGCTCAAGCAATCCTCTCACCTCAGCCTCCTGAGTAGCTGGAATTACAGGCATGCACCACCACATCCAATTAATCTTTGTATTTTTTGTAAAGGCGGGATTTCACCATGTTGCCCAGGCTGGTCTCAAACTCCTGAGCTCAAGTGATCCACCAGCCTCTGCCTCCCAAAGTGCTGGGATTATGGATGTGAGCCACCATGCCCAGCCATGAGGTTCCATTTTCTTAGGAGAAGAAGACAATACCCAAGTAAATGGACAAGATAACTTCAGACAATAGTGTGTGCTCTGGAAACAATAAAACAGAATGATTTGATAGAAGGAAACCAGGAAGGCTAACTGAACCTGCAAACAGGTGAGCAGGTGATATCTGAGCTAAGCTAAGACCTGAATATCAAGAAATTGCTTGAATGTCAAGAAGAGGCAGAAGAATGAAGGAAGAGCTAGGTGCAAATGTAAAATGACAGCAAGTTAATAGTGCTATAGGTCTTTCTGGTCTCCCGGGATTGAAAAAAAAGGAGCTAAGGAAGAAGTTGTTCTCTTGTGAAGCACGGAGATACTGTCCTGAAAAGCTAGAACTTATTTCTGGAGCTCTTTTCCCAGGCTACCACCTTTTCTTTACTCCTGGTTCAGTGTTCCCACCTATAAAATTGACACAATGGTTATCAGTCACTGTTACAGATCCTTTTTTTTTTTTTTTTTTTTTTTTGAGACGGAGTCTTGCTCTGTTGCCCAGGCTGGAGTGCAGCAGTGCGATCTCGGCTCACTGTAACCTCCACCTCCTGGGTTCAAGTAATTCTCCTGTCTCAGCCTTCCCAGTAGCTGGGACTACAGGCACCTGCCACCATGCCTGCCTAATTTTTGTATTTTTAGTAGAGATGGGGTTTCACCATGTTGGTTAGGCTGGTCACGAACTCCTGACCTCAGGTGATCCACCCGCCTCAGTCTCCCGAAGTGCTCAGATTACAGGCGTGAACCACCTTACCCAGCCTGTAGACACTTTTGACTGTGGGCCCCCTGAAGAGTTGCAAAGTGCTAAAGATATGCTATCCAACTGTATCAGCAAGGGGTTATAGATTCTTTAGGCACTTAGTGAATATTAAATATTTCCTATTTTAAATGACACTACCAAGATAGCAAAAGGGTATGCCAATCTAATCTGTTCACCTGGATTAAACTCAATTGTTCCAGTGGCTACATCAGCTTCCTAAGGTCTCCTTTCAAGGACACCACTATCTCAACTTAATATGGCACATTCCACTGTGCTGAGTACTTTTATAGCTCTTACTAGACATTTACTAGATTGTAAGACTCTTGAAGGCAGGCACAATTTCTTACTCATGTTTATTTACATACTAAAGATACAATGAATGTTTGTGGAATTAACATGCGAAAGACAGCTTTATCTCTATCACAACCCTTCTCCTCAAACTCTACTTTCAAGTGGGCACATTCATTCCTAGCATCCTAACATATATCAGGTGAGGAAACTGAGGCATAGAGAATTTAACAGACTTACAGTCTCTACCCAGACTCATTTGATTTAATTGGAAAAGTCTCTTGGTACCTATATCCACAGCAGCAGCAGAAGCATCAATCAAGTTTTCAGAAACAGACACAAAAGTAGACATTTCTCTCTGCTTAAAAAGTCTTAGTCAGGGATTTCCAGTCTTAGGATCTAAGTGGGATTTCCTAAAGAGAATTTACAGACCCCAGACCTCACAAGTTCTGCAGAGGAAGAGACTGACAAGACTTTGGCCTTGGTTTGAGAGTTACCTGGGTTTGTGAAGGTCATCCAGGTAGCCAGGTAATTATTTTTAGGGCAGCCATCACCTACCTCCCCTTACAAAAGGTCCCCTGTGGCAGGGCCTCAGGGTTTCATGTCATTTGCATTTGGATTGCCTAAGATGTCAATCAGTTTTAGCCACATGACAAGAAAGTTAGAAGCCTAAGACTTTTTCTTTTTTTTTTTCCTTTAAGGAGGGGAAAAGGGAGCAATAAAACCAGTCTAGTTATTTTAATGAGGCCTTAAAAATGCAGTCAGTAGATTCAGTTAGAAACACAGCACATTTTTGGCCAGACACAGTGGCTCACACCTGTAATCCCAGCACTTTGGGAGGCTGAGGTGGGCGGATCACGAGGTCAGGAGATCGAGACCATCCTGGCTAACACAGTGAAAACCTGTCTCTACTAAAAATACAAAAAATAGCAGGGTGGGGTGGTGTGGGCCTGTAGTCCCAGCTACTCGGGAGGCTGAGGCAAGAGAATGGCGTGAACCCAGGAGGTGGAGCTTGCAGTGAGCCGAGATCGCACCACTGCACTCCAGTCTGGGCAACAGAGCGAGACTCCATCTCAAAAA
>NW_016824934.1:1965871-2010944 GCF_001698545.2 Rhinopithecus bieti | reverse complement strand
AAAAGAAACACAGCACATTTTTACATCATTTATTTTACCAAAACACAGACTTCCTTTGAAGCATCCAAGATAGCTCAGGCTGTTGAACAGACACACCCAAAGGGAGCCCAACCTTAAGAGCTCCTTGAAATCCCTTTTCCAGTGCATTGGTTCTCAACCCTGGGAACACACTGGAATCACCTGGAGAAATGTATAAAGCACTGCTGCCTAGGTCCTGCCTCCACAGAGCCTGATTCAGTTGTTCCAGGATGAGTACCAGACACCAAGATGATTTAAATCTTCACAGATGATTCTAAGATGCAGCTAAGGTTGAGAGCAATGATTTCTAAAGCACTCTTCCAGGTGAGCAAGGGAGGAAGGTGCTGATATTACATGGAGGAGACAACATCATCTCTTTATAACTTGCCCTATCTATGCTGGGATAGTCACCTCTCAGGTGACCGCAATCCAGTTTGTTGTCCCAGTTTTAGCATGGAAAATCCTATGCCCCAGGAAACTTCTCAGTCCCAGCCAAATAAGGAAGGTTTGTCACCCTATTATTGCCCACCCACAATTGGCTCAGTTCTTCTGCATAATGGAAGGAGGGATGAGCTTCCAGGCATTTCAGGAGAGAGAACAGGAAGGAGCTGAGGGAGTGAAGAGACAAAAGAGTGGAGGATGGGGCCTGTCGTCCCTACATAGACAGTGTACAATTAATGACTCCCCTAATTTCATGGAAGTCCATTAATTCAAAAAACACTTGATATGAGTAACTTTTTTCCTTTGGAAAACTCGACAGGTGAGTTTCATTCCAGGGTTGAAATAGTGTGGGATACCAGCAAATCTCTTGAGGCTGAAGGGTCCTTGAGATGATAAGCTCCCCAAGAATTGGCAGATATCTTGTAAGAGGGCTTTGGAGTTGGTGGACCTGGTGTGGTTTGATGCCATTATTATCTTAGACCTTGGAGCAAGGCAGCTCCAGGTGACAGCTGAGCCCTACTGAGGAAGGAGAAAAGGGTCTGGAAGCAGAGAACCTAAGGCTGATTCATGCTGACTAGCTATCAGAGGCTCCCCCCTTTTCAGCACCTTCTTTTTCTGCAGGGCTGTTGCTGCTGGCAGTTGCAACCCCTCCTTTTTCTGTGCAGCAGTTGAAAAATGAAAGTACTTCTGATTGGTCCCCTCCCACAACCAATCAAACTGGTCGTGGGCCAATGGGAAACCTCTAGAGGGTATTTAAATCTCAGAAAATTCTGTAACCAAGGCTCTTAAGCGGCTTGCTCCAGCCTGCTCCCACCCTGCGGAGTGCACTTTGCTTTAAAATAAATGTCTGCTTTCACTGTCTTGCTTTGTTTTGTGCGTTTTGTCCAGTTCTTTGTTTAAAATGCCAATAACCTGCACAACTACCCTCAGTCGGTAACACTACTGACATCCATCACACACTCAGCCTTTTATTGGACACCTGCTATTTGTCAGACTTTGTGCTCACCCTCATTTCCTAGGGGGATGAAGACTGTGGGGGGGGGGGGGGATTCAAAATTTTTGTAGAGAAGGTTCTTTTTTTTTTTTTTTTTTTTTTTTTTTTGAGGCGGAGTCTCGCTCTGTCGCCCAGGCTGGAGTGCAGTGGCCGGATCTCGGCTCACTGCAAACTCCGCCTCCCGGGTTCACGCCATTCTCCTGCCTCAGCCTCCCGAGTAGCTGGGACTACAGGTGCCCACCACCTCGTACGGCTAGTTTTTTGTATTTTTTAATAGAGACGGGGTTTCACTGTGTTAGCCAGGATGGGTTCCATCTCCTGACCTCCTGATCCGCCCGTCTCGGCCTCCCGAAGTGCTGGGATTACAGGCTTGAGCCACCGCGCCCGGCCGAGAAGGTACTCTTAAGCGCTTCACTGGGGTAGGGGCAGGACTGGTGGTAGCTAGGTTTGCACAGATGGGACCTCTGGAGAAAGGAAACAGGCTTAGCTAGATTCACAGAGGGCAGGACACCATTTTATATCACATTATACATCATAAATCATGCCAGCTTGAAAAGTGGCTATTGGTCAGGAAATCTGACGTAATTAAATGTGCAGAAATCACTTACAAAATTAACTCAAAGGCCCCCAAGCATCCCCAAAGTTGACGAGATCTGTGGTTGGAAGCAGTTTCATTCTCATATATTTTTTACATAAGCCTCCGTTTCCACATTACCTTTGCCATCCCCAAAGAACCGAATTTGAGAAGTTCCTGATTGGCCTTTGGTGCTCTGATTTTTGAGAGGGAAGGAAAACACCTATTAAAAATGTTCGTTCCAGGTGGATGGTTGCTTCCAGCAGCCTCCGGTGCCAGAGTAATGAATCTAGAATCCCCATTCCTTGCCCAAATCTCAATGGCTAGTAATTAGATTTCCACTAACGGTTTGTTTTATCACCTCAGTTAGCTTGTTGACATATAATAGGTGCTGCTGAGAGCTACATCCAGTTAATGATTTTCTTTTACATATTGATATTAGTACCTGGAGTGGGAACATCTCCTCTTCAGAATATGATTACTAACTATTTTGAAATCTTAAGCACAGGAGGAAAATCCGTTTCTATAAATTAAACAAGAAGTTCTGAGAACTTCTATCTTCAGTTCCCATCCAGACACTAATGCATCTCATTTACTTTGTGCTGTTCCCCTGAGTTATCTGTGTCACGCAGACGACTCTTCCATGTCACGTTAACTATCTATTGAAAAAAGCTCGAAGTGTGCTTGTAGCAGTACTCTGAGCCAGGATGCAAGGTGGGGAGCAGAACATGAAAAATTCATCACTGTTACATTTCAAGTTGCTTGGATATTTTAATTCGAAGAGGAAAGAACCCATGTCAGCCAAAGATGGAGCTATAATTAAACTGATATGGCGTTCACAATTGCCTCCAAACCCGTTCCAGTTGTCATTTGTTTCTTTTCCCCATCTTTAAACGACATGAAATCAATTATCTCCACAAACCAGTGGCAAGGATTGTATGCCAACCACTTACTCCTGACGTGAATAACTTATTCAAAATTCATTATGGATGTGAATAACTCTTCAGAGGGAAAGCCCGTCCTATTATCTGGGTGTGTGGACTCAGGAAGGCAAAATCCTTGGTCTCTGTCTTGGATGCACAGGGCAAGGGTCTTTCTGTCACAAATGCCCAGGCAGGGGAGGAGGGCGGTATAAAGCAGGCTTCACCTACAGAGTGGCCACCCCTTAATGTGTGCAGCTTTACACACAGTGACAAACAGGTTCCCAGCATACCAGTGAGTGACAGCTATAGGGTAATGGGGGACAGACGTCCTGGTCTGAAAATACCTCTTGTGCATCAAAGATGCCAGCCACCTGGAGCGGTGATAGGCACTGGTATGTACAGGATCTGAAATGGAGTTGATGCGATGTCATTTTGGCTCTCTTATAATCTGGTTATCTCTTGCCAAGACTTCATGTCTGATTAGCCTACTTGGAAGGGACAGCGGACTTTATCAGCCTCACTTCCCGACACTTCCGTCAACTTCAGAAATGTGGTGAAGAAATTTAAGATGAGGTGTCACATTTTCCTATCAGATTCCTCTGTGAGCCACCGTGAGTCAGGAGCCTTCTTTGGAAAATGTTAATAAAGGGGGAAATTGAAGTTTTAGCTGGCTTCACTCAGGCAGTGTGTTCTGCAGTTATGTCTTCCTGAGGAACATCTACCAGTTGGTGCTGGGCTGGCCCCCATGAGTTCTCTTTGTCAGCCAGGATAGTAGGAGGTGACCACAGGCACTGCTGCTTTGCAGGTTGCGAGAAAGGAGAGGCCTGCTGGAGATGGACAAGGCTGCTCCCAAGGATACCTGGTCTGAGGATGGGGAAATCTTCCAACAAACTGTTGACAAGTCAGTCCTCCCCAGCTGTTGCCTCTTTACCTAGTCTGGTAATTTTGCTGTTTCCAGCTCCAGGGTCCCTGGCAAGCCCTGGACCACACAGGGTTTTCTAGGGCCCTAATTCTGCCAAGCGTCCTGGCAAAGGAAGGAGCCAGGCTCCTGTGCCAGTTCACACTCTCAAATCTACCCCTGAGTCCTCTAGCCCAGCTGCCATAACAGTCTCTCCAGCAGATCCATGACATTCTCCATCCTGAAGAAGGAAGATGAATGACAGCAGGATTTGCTCTTCGAAAAGTTATGAAGAGCATCCAAGAAATATGGCATAGAAATTTCTCAGCAAGCGTCTTCTCAAACTCACGCTGCGCCTACTCTGTAGGCGTTGATGACGCCACATCCCTTTTATCAAGGACAAGATCATAAACTCATTGATAGTGGCCTATTAGGAACTTGATGTATGGTCTTTGAACCTAGAAAACTGGTTTTAGAAGAAGAACCTGTAGAGATCAGTGCTTAAGCCAGAGGAATGAGCCTCTAATGGTGGAATTGGTAGACAAGGAAAGATCTGACATTTTGGACTCTGATGAGATATTTGTCAGGTTCCCTTGGCTCATATTCTCTGAAGAGTGGTGTCTTAATTGGTAAAATGGGGATTGTAACATCAGGCTTGTGTTTTAACTTCTGTCAGAATTACAGAATATGATGACTGATTGGGGACATGCAGATGAAATGCCACACAAATGATAAAGTGTAATAAAATCGTGTCCCTATTGTCTGTAAGGGGATGCTGATTTTAGTAAACAAAGTCCAGACCTTCCATGGATGTGGTCTAGGAAGGAAAATCTGCCAGCTGGTCTCACAACACTGATTTTCTCCCACAGAATTCCTTATAGGCACTGAGGAATGTTTCTGTCCTTTGACGCTTGCTTCAGCAGAAACATTATGTTCACCTTTACTTCCTCTATCAGGTAGAGTTGAGTTACACGAGAAATAAGACATTTTATATATTTTAAGCCGAGTATGACACAAAGCACTTGCGAAACCATGAGAAGGGCTGCAGGAGCTGGCACTACCCTGGACTCCAGGATCAATTCCCAGAACACCATCACAGAACTGACCCACCAAGGAACTGCTGCTTCTGCACATCAGGAAGGTGGAGGATCTGGCAGCCAGCACCAGAATCAGCATAAGAACACGTCACCAAGGTGTGATCCAGGAATCAGGGAGAACCCTCCAACCCAGCTGCCTCTCACTCTCCTGCTAGTCAGGAGGAAGGAAGATGCCCCTCTGCCACTTCATCTGCTGTGTCTCACGAGAGTGCACATAACTGGCAGAAAGGAATTGACACCTAGAACCCCAAGAGCAAAGAAATCTATTGTTTTTGGTTTTCCAGCTTCTCCAGTTTGTGACGAAAGAAACAGGAACGGATGCTGTGCAATTCACCATATATCTTCTGTTCTATGCCTTAGCATATCTGAGTCAGGGAAGCACCCTAAAGACTTTAGTAAATTTGAAGAGGACAAAATGAAAATTACCACAGAACGTGTAAGGAATTAAAACAGCCAACATAGCTTTCTTTTCTTTTCTTTTCTTTCTTTCTTTCTTTCTTTTTTTTTTTTTTTTTTTTTTTTTTGAGACGGAGTCTTGCTCTGTTGCCAGACTGGAGTGCAGTGGCGCAATCTTGGCTCACTGCAATCTATGCCTCCCAGGTTCAAGTGACTCTCCTGCCTTAGCCTCCTGAGTAGCTGGGACTATAGGCATGTCACCATGCCCAGCTAATTTTTATATTTTTAGTAGAGATGGGGTTTCACCATGTTGGCCAGGATGGTCTTGATCTCTTGACCTTGTGATCCACCTGCCTCAGCCTCCCAAAGTGCTAAACAGCCAACATAGCTTTCTCGTTCACATTTCCAAGTAAGGCCCATCTCTTCATTTTTCCATAGGAGAGCTATGCTCTTCCTCAGGTGTTGCCAGCCGGAAATGACCCATCCTTCAGGTGAAACCCAGAAGTAAGTGCATAGGAAGCTGGGGTATATCAGCTAGGATGCCTTTTGGTTGCAAGTGGAAAAAATAAGCCAATAGAACTAGCTGAAAAATGACTTGGATTTATTGTCTAATATAAAGCTCAGAGCGGGTGAGCTTTAGATGTTCTTTGATTTTTATGTTTGTTTTTTGTTTGTTTGTTTGTTTTGAGACAAAATCTCACTCTGTCACCCATGCTGGAGTGCAGTGGTGTGATCGCGGCTCACTACAACCTCTGCCTCCCAGATTCAGGTGATTCTCCTAGCTCAGCCTCCCAAGTAGCTGGGATTACAGGCACCTGCCACCAACTCTGGCCAATTCTTTTTGTATTTTTAGTAGATATGGGGTTCCTCCATGTTAGCCAGGCTGGTCTCAAACTCCTCACCTCAGGTGATCCACCACCTTGACCTCCCGAAGTGCTGGGATTACAGGTGTGAGCCACTGCACCTGGCCTAGATATTCTTTGATTAAGGCTTCAATCCCATTTCTCTGCATTTCTCTGGGCTTTATCCTTCTCTTTGTGTGGGTGTGGTATATAGGCTGGCCACCCTGATGGCCATAAGATGTCTGCAGGAACAATGAAGGCAATATACTCTTCATTCACTCCAGGGAAAAGAAAGGGTAGCTTTTACCACTCAAAGGTTCTGAATTTCTCTCTGATTGAATCACTTCCTAACCAACCGTTGAGGTCTGACCTAGGCCTGCTGTCCTCTGAACTACTTGTGCTGCGGATAGAGTCAACTTCACCCAATCGGTTTGTGTGTTACCCACCGGGGAGGGGTGGAATTTGGATGTGAATGCAACAATGACTGGGTTTAATCTTGCAGGTCTGGGAACCAAGCTGCACATGAACCGCACTTTGAGCCTAACGTGAACAACTACAAACCTGTGCCTGGGCGTCAGGGGCAGGACTGCCATCTACTGTTCATGGATAAGGCTGGTTTTGGGAGACAGAGTCAAAAGTTAAGTTCATGGGGTTCCTAGACAGCTTGTGTCCTGGCCACCATCTGCCAGAAACACATATGTCATCAGGACACAGGAGCACAGGTTTCAATTTATGTGTAGCATCCCAGTGTTGAACTTGAGATTCCTTCCTTTTTCACCCAGGATCACCTGCAAGAAACAGCATAGAGAAGGTCTGTGTTTGTAGCAAGGTAGACTGAGGTTAAATCTGAAATCTCTTAAGTGACACAGCCACTTAAGATTTGAATCCTTGTTGAGGTATCTACCCTCATAACCTAATCACAAAATAACAAGTTTCCTAAGCCTCAGTTTCCTCATCTACAAAAGGGGATCATGGTACCTAGCTCATAAGATTGCTGTGAGAAATAAACAAATAATGGTCACAGATGACCTGGAACAGTGTCTGGCATATTGGGTGTTTCTTAACCATCTCTCCTCCTCAACTTTCCAAGGGATCAAGATGAGTGCCAACCTGTTGACATTATTTGGCTGCCTTTAATGCACCAGTTACCCTCTGTTAGAAATACAAGACACCTGCTCTCATTTGGAGGAATATGGACACTGAGCAACTGGTAAATACTGAACACTATTATATCTGTGCCTAGTACTATTTAAGGTGCTGTAGGGATGGCAGAAGAATGAGAAATCATTGATCTTTGCTTTGAAGGAACTCAGCTTGGTTGGCATAATAAGATTTATGCCAGTGAGGCTCCAGGGAATCCTGTCTTTGGGTCTCCATGGCCTCCATAATCTACTGGGTCAATGTCAAGGTTAGAATTGTATTGTCCTTGTAACTCTGCAGAGGATAGTCATATGTGAAGTTGGTAACAGTATACCCTTTGAATGCTTCCTTCACTTTGGACAGAACTGTAAAGCTGGCCAAGTTTGATGGCATGGCTTTTGTCTGAGATCCATGCCCTCAGATCTCTGCCTCCAATGGGCTTCTCTTTCATCTCTTATCCTCCATCCTAGTTCCCAGTGTGCTGCTACCTGGGAAAATTATTTGAGCATCAAATTATTGGACTAAACTATCAGAAGTCGCCGGGCACAGTGGCTAACGCCTGTGATCCTGGCACTTTGGGAGGCCAAGACGGGTGGATCATGAGGTCAGGAGATCGAGACCATCCTGGCTAACATGGTGAAACCTCGTCTCTACTAAAAATACAAAAAATTAGCTGAGTGTGGTGGTGGGTGCCTGTAGTCCTAGCTATTCGGGAGACTAAGGCAGGAGAATGGCGTGAACCTGGGAGGCGGAGCTTGCAGTGAGCTGAGATCTATCACTGCACTCCAGCGACAGAGCAAGACACCATCTCAGAAAAAAATAAAATAAAAAAGTATCAGAAGTCAAACACTTAAGATGTTCTTTGCCTGTGATATTTGGTTGAAAGACTTGAATCCTTATTGATATATCTACCCTCATAGCCTCTGAGGTGAGAGACACTCTTGTACCTATGACCCAGATCTAGCCAATAAAATGAAAATGAGAATGGTGAAAATGTTACTAAAAATAATAGCTGACATGTATTGTATATTTGCTATATACCAGGCACTGTTCTAAGACCTTTATATATATTGGCCCTTTAATTCTTATAGCAACCTTAGAGATAGACACTATTATTTTGATGATTTTATGGGTACAGAGAACTTGCCCAGGTTCACACAGATGATAAGAACCTGGATATGAGTCTGACCTCAGAACTTCTATCCTCTCCCCTGTCTCTACAAGACGTGGAAGGAAATCTACTGGGGCTTCTGTGAAAATATTTCCTCTCTGGCAAAAGAGCAGCACAAGGAGGAAACCTTTTTGCTCCCTTCCTTCCTTTCCTTGCATGTCTTGTTTTAAGAAGCAGTGGTAGCCATCTTGTAACCATGAGGCAACAACTTGAGGGAAAAAACCAAGATATTCAAGACAATGGAATAAAGGATGCCAAAAGCCTGGTCCCTGTTGACACTACTGGGTTGTTAAAACAACCCCTGGACCACCAACCTCTGGACTTATTTTAAATAAACGATAAACATTGTTATCATTAAACTACTGCTAGATCTTCTGTTACTCGAAGTTGAAAGCTTACTAATGGATATGAAGGTCTCCCATGTTACACCTTAAAAACTCTCCACATGGGCCACCACATCCCCTGTACCTTGCCAATAAAAATACCAACTGTGTTTGGTCATTAGGTTACCAACACCAGTAAAGGTTCATTATTTTAGCAAGCTTGGCAACAATAATATTATCTTCAGGAATAAGAGAACTTTCTTGCTAATGTTTTCTCTAAGCTTCTGAGTCGTTACCCCAAGAGCGCAAGGCCAGAAAGAATTCTAAAGAACTTTGGCAAATGGGCTCTTCTTTAAATTTCAAGATTCTTATCTGAAGATTCACCCTCTTTGGTTGAAAATGGGAATATCCACCTGCTTTACACCCACATAGAGGACAATCTCAAATTCAGCACAGTTCAATGAAATCCAGCCAAACCCACACAATTCAATGCAACACAATGTAATACAATACGATGGACCCAACAATAAAAACTAGAGCAGGTGAGTGCATATGTGTGTGTGTGTGCACAAATAAACCTTGTCATGGCTGCATGCTCCTTATTACCTAGGTGATTTTTTTTTTCTTTTTGACAAAGTTTAGTTCTTGTTACCCAGGTTGGAGTGCAATGGCACGATCTCAGCTCACTGCAGCCTCCAACTCCCAGGTTTAAGCAATTCTCCTGCGTCAGCCTCCTGAGTAGCTGGGATTAGAGGTGTCTGCCACCATGCCCGGCTAATTCTTTTTTTTTTAAGTAGAGATGGGGTTTCACCATGTTGGCCGGGCTGGCCTTGAACTCCTGACCTCAGGTGATCCACCTGCCCTGGCCTCCCAAAGTGCGAGGATTACGGTGTGAGCCACCGAGCCTGGGCCCTAGGTGATTTTTATTATCAGAAGATGACCACCTTCCCCATGGTTTTTTCCCCCAAGGTACTAGAAAGAAGTTGCAGCTAACAGAAGAAGGGCAAGTTCTCTCCCAGTGGACCCTTCCCAGGCTGGAGTCCAGGATCCTCTCAGCCTGGATGTAACTCTATCATAAGCTGAACACTCATCTTTTTATATAGACATTTTTAAAACATTTGACTTTTATAATATAACACATCATTCAACCCCTTTTCCCCATTAAGACTTTATTCTGGGAACGTCTCTTTGCTATTTTTAGGACCATTGATTTCTTTTTGATTCATTCTGCCTGCGTTATTCGTGATGTCCTCAGACAATACTTTCAGTCTGACTCTTCTATCGACACCTAGCAGAGGCATCCTGCCGATCAGTCAGCAGACACGGCAGGAGGGAGGGCGCTGGGGAAGGAACCTCAGCTCCCCTGGCTCCTCCTCTTCTTCCCCTGCAGAAATAATCATGATAACAATAAAGACACCACTGCCCTGTATTTATACGGAACATTGTACTTTTCAAAGAGCAAGCACCTTTCAATGAACAACACATAATATCTTTCAAAGAGTAAGAACAGAACAGTGTGCCAGAGGAATAATTTTTGATTGGGGTAAGGAGACTGGGTAGCAATACATGCATCCTGGGCTTTCTTTCTTACCAGTTCAACATCTCTCTTGAGAAAGAGAAATCCATTCTGTTGATCACCTTGTTTACTTCCAGCCCTGGTCCTTTTGATTATGCCACTACTCTGTTTTCCTTGACCTCAGTGGAGATATTCACCCACCAACCCTCAACACAGCTGAGAGCCTAAAATTTTCTTAAGGCACTATACTCTTAAAGCAAGAAATTTCTGTCCTTACTTTCTAGATAACTTGGATTGTCATCAAATGCAGTGTGTTGAAACAACACTTGTTTTAGGCACTTTGGAAGAAGGTTTTTATTGGAAGGTAGCTGTGGTATAGTAGAAAAGGAGCAAGATTTGGTGTCAGGCAACCTGGGTTCAAATCTCAACTCTGCCACTTACCAGCTGTGTGACAGTGTTAAGTGTTTGTAATGAAAATTAAATGACACAAATATCTTTTGTAATTAAAATTAAATGACACAAATGTCTAAAGAAGTGCTTGGCAAATTGGAAAGTAACATATAAATGCATCTTGAGGTAGAGAGAGCTTGGGTATTTTAGGAGGCACTTCGGGCCTGAATCCCGGGGTGACAGATTACTAAGTGATATGATTTGGCTGTGTCCCCAACCAAATCTCATCTTGAATTGTAGTTCCCATACTCTCCACATGTTGTGGCAGGAACCCAGTGGGAGGTAATTGAATCATGGGGGTGGTTACCTTCATGCTTTTCTCATGACAGTGAGTGAGTTCTCATGAGAGCTGATGGTTTTATAAGTGGCTTTTCCCCCTTTGCTTGACACTTCTCTCTCCTGCTGTCATGTGAGGAAGGACATGTTTGCTTCCCCTTCTGCCATGATTGTAAGCTTCCCGAGGCTTCCCCGGCCATGCAGAACTGTGAGTCAATTAAACCTCTTTCCTTCATAAATTACCCAGTCTCAGTTATGTCCTTATGGCAGCATGAGAATGGACTAATACAGTAAATTAGTACCACAGAGACTGGGATGTAGCTATAAAGATACCCAAAAATGTGGAAGCAACTTTGGAACTGGATAACAGGCGGAGGTTGGAATAGTTTGGAGGGGTCAGAAGAAGAGAAGATGTGGGACAGTTTGGAACTTTCTAGAGACTTGTTGAATGGCTTTGACAAAATTGCTGATGGTGATATGGACAATGAAGTCCACACTGAAGTGGTCTCAGATAGAGATGAGGAACTTGTTGGGAACTGGAATAAAGGTGACACTTGCTATGCTTTGCAAAAAGATGCAGCATTTTCCCCTGCCCTAGAGATTTGTGGAACTTTGAACTTGAGAAAGATGATATAGGGTATCCGGCAGAAGAAATTTCTAAGCAGCAAAGCATTCTGCCCTTAGAAAACTGCTTAGGACAGTGACCACAATGACTTGAGTGCTATTAAAGGCTTTCAGTTTTATGCATTCACAAAATAGTTTGGAATTAGAACTTATGTTTAAAAGGAAAGCAGAGCATAAAAGTTGGAAAATTTTGCAGCCTGACAATGTGATAGAAAATAAAACCCNCAGAAGAAATTTCTAAGCAGCAAAGCATTCTGCCCTTAGAAAACTGCTTAGGACAGTGACCACAATGACTTGAGTGCTATTAAAGGCTTTCAGTTTTATGCATTCACAAAATAGTTTGGAATTAGAACTTATGTTTAAAAGGAAAGCAGAGCATAAAAGTTGGAAAATTTTGCAGCCTGACAATGTGATAGAAAATAAAAACCCATTTTCTGAGGAGATATTCAAGCCAGCTACAGAAATTTGCATATGTAATGAGGAGCCAAATTTTTTTTTTTTTTTTTTTGAGACGGAGTCTCGCTCTGTGGCCCAGGCTGGAGTGCAGTGGCCGGATCTCAGCTCACTGCAAGCTCCGCCTCCCAGGTTCCCGCCATTCTCCTGCCTCAGCCTCCCGAGTAGCTGGGACTACAGGCGCCCGCCACCTCGCCCAGCTAGTTTTTTGTATTGTTAGTAGAGACGGGGTTTCACCGTGTTAGCCAGGATGGTCTCGATCTCCTGACTTTGTGATCCGCCTGTCTCAGCCTCCCAAAGTGCTGGGATTACAGGCTTGAGCCACTGCGCCCGGCCTCAGGAGCCAAATGTTAATCACCAAGACTATGTGGAAAATGTCTCCAGGGCATGTCATAGACCTTCACGGCAGCCCCTCCCATCACAGGCATGGAGGCCTAGTAGGAAGGCCCAGCCATGACTAAAAGGAGCAATATATATATAGCTCAGGGTCAATATACAGCTCAGGCCATGGTTTCAGAGGGTGCAAGCTCCAAGCATTGGTGGCGTACACATGGTGTTGGGCCTGAGGATGCACAGAAGTCAAGAATTGAGGTTGGGGAACCTCCGCCTAGATTTTCAGAGGACATATGGAAATGCCTGGATGTCCAGGCAGAAGTTTACTGCAGGGCAGAGCCCTCATGGAGAACCTCTGCTAGGGCAGTACAGAAGGGAAATGTGGTGTTGGAGCCCCAACACAGTGGAACTGTGAGAAGATGGTCACCATCCTCCAGACCCCAGAATGGTAGATCCATTGACAGCTTGCACTGTGTGCCTGGAAAAGTCACAGACACTCAATCCCACCCCATGAAAGTAGCTGGGGCAGGGAGGGGGCTGTACCCTGCAAAACCACAGGGGTGGAGCTGCTCAAGGCCATGGGAGACCACCCCTTGCATCAGTGTGACCTGGATGTGAGACATGGAGTCAAAGGAAACCTTTTTGGAACTTTAAGGTTTAATGGCTGCCCTATTGGATTTTGGACTTGCATGGGCCCTGTAGACCCCTTTGTTTTGGCCAATTTCTCCCATTTGGAATGGGTGTATTTACCCAATGCCTGTCCCTTCATTGTATCTAGGAAGTAATTAACTTGTTTTTGATTTTACCGGCTCATAGGTGGAAGGGACTTGCCTTGTCTCAGATGAGACTTTGGACTTAGACTTTTGGGTTAATTCTGGAATGAGTTAAGACTTTGGGGGACTGTTGGGAAGGCATGATTGTGTTTTGAAATGTGAGGACATGAGATTTAGGAGAGGCCAGGGACAGAATTACATGGTTTGGCTGTGTCCTCACCCAAATCTCATCTCAAATTGTACTTCCCATAATCCTCATGTGTCATGGGAGGGACCTGCTGGGAGGTAATTGAATCATGGAGGCAGTTACTCCGTGCTTTTCTCATGATAGTGAGTGAGCTCTCATGAGATCTGATGCCTGAACAGCCATGTGGAACTGTGAGTCAGTTAAACCCTCTTTCCTTTATAAATTACCCAGTCTCTAGTATGTCCTTATAGCAGTGTGAGAACGGACTAACACACTAACAGTTTGGCCCTTGGCAAGTTACTTAGCCTTTCTGAGACTGAGTTTCCATATTTATGAAAATAGAGCTACAAGACTGCAGGTAAGCAATGTGAGATGCTTTACACAGTGACCATGCTTAGTAAAAGATGGTGCTTCCATTACTACTGTTACTCATCTCTCAAACTCTGGTCCAAATTCCCTCTTCTCACTAACAGAAGAGAAAAATGACAATGACATGTCTATAATTAATAATTAAAGATTTTTCGGCCGGGTGCGGTGGCTCAAGCCTGTAATCCCAGCACTTTGGGAGGCCGAGACGGGCGGATCACGAGCTCAGGAGATCGAGACCATCCTAGCTAATACGGTAAAACCCCATCTCTACCAAAAAATACAAAAAACTAGCCGGGCGAGGTGGCGGGTGCCTGTAGTCCCAGCTACTTGGGAGGCTGAGGCAGGAGAATGGTGTAAACCCGGGGGGCGGAGCTTGCAGTGAGCTGAGATCCGGCCACTGCACTCCAGCCTGGGCGACAGAGCGAGACTCCATCTCAAAAAAAAAAAAAAAAAAAAAAAAAAAAAAAAAAAAAAAGATTTTTCATATCAAGTCATGTTAGGTACTACAGACCAGATAATACAGGAGCATTAGGCTGTTCATGAGGCCTCTGCCCTTGGAAAATTGCTTAGGACAGTGACCACAATGAGTTCACTAATAATAATAAAACATAAAAGAGGGCCTTGTTCCAGGGGGAAGAAGGTCAACCACTGCTTTCACCTTGCTCTCCACCTACATCAACTTAGTGAGGGTTTGTTCAGCTTTGATCTCCTTTTGTCCACTCAGGATTTTGTGCGTCACATTCAAAAGTTGGTTTTAGCAGGCCAGTTAAATCTCAGTGTGAAAAATGACTTTCTGCCCTGATTTTTAAATGGCTCTGAGTCTGATACAGCACAGAGACTCAGAATTCTGAATGTGACTGTGTGAGGTAGACTACATATTTCCTGAGTATATGCTGGGCACTATTATGCCTATGAAAAATTGGTTGTGGTTTCAGATATATAGAATAGAATAGAAGAAACATGTGAAGTCTTTGAGCAGAATGGCTGCTCAGGTACTAGACTGTAATACTTGTGGAATCCAAAGGTATTTGCCTTCACCTGGGAATATAGGTATTGCTTGAATTAAGTGGCCACAAAGGCCCATTTCAGGTTGATAAAGTTAACACTGAGTGAGTATACACTTGACATAAATGAGTGCTTATGTGAACAAGAAGACATGTATCAGAATATTTATAGCAACTGTATATTGGAACTGTAAATTGGAAACAATCCACATGTCCATCAACAGTAGAAAGGGTACACAAAAGTGATGTATTCACACAATGGAGTATTACACAGCAATAAAAAAGAACTACTGATATATCCAATGACACGTTGTTAAGTGAAAGAAAGCAGGCACGAAAAGAGTACATACTGTACAATTCTATTTATGTGAAGCTCAAGAACAGAAAAAATGAATTCTTGGTGATAGAGGTCACCTTTTGGTGGTAAGGGGCAGTATCAATTAGAAGGGTACATGAGGGAAGCTTTTGTGGGAGTGAATTGTAAATATGATTGCTTTTCCGAAAAGTAATTTGGAAATGGAATAAGTTTAAAGTAGCCAAACAGTCCCTCTAGTTCTGTGGTTTCATATTTAAAGAAAGATTTCACTGTGGCCACATAAGCATAGGCTGTGAGAGAAGCCCAGTATTCTTATTAACATTCATTCAATCATTAGCCTCTAAAATTCTATGATGTTTATTGGCAGATAGTTGTTGAAAGAATAAATGAATGAATGAATTCTTTTTAATTATTCATATAACTTTATAGTGAGACAAATAATTTGCAGACCAGCCACTACTTTGATTGACACTTGAGTCAATCAAAAAATTAGTGGTTCAGATTCAATAGTGAGATCCAGTCACAGTCTTCTCAGAAGCTAAGGTGTCTGGGAAGACCCAGAGGCCCAGGGCTAGACCATTCAAACATTCCAGGCCTTGGTTCCTGACTCCAGCTGAACTTATTCTGCTCTTTGGACTTGAGGCCTTTGAACTAAAGCGTGCCCTTGCAAGATTTCCCGGCTTCCTTGTTTGGACTGGAGAGGAATGAGAAACACCATTCTTATGGTATTTCAGGATCTTGTCTTCCTGTCCAGTCCCTAAAGGAGGAAGTTCAGAGAGGGGCAAAGGTTCAATCCAGTCTCAACATTTACAGACCATCCGGCCACCCCCTTGTGCCCCAAGCACGTCTCCCCTGAGAGTTCATTCCCTCCACCCACCTGAGCCCTCTTTGTAATGTTTTTCCATGGCAGTCAAGGCCTCTATCCCTCATCTACCCACCCCCAAAAAAGCTCCCCAAAATGATTTTCTATCCTGTCTTGAAATTTTAGCATCTTTTTGAGAACAGATCATTATTACAATAACAAAAATCTTGGGCATTGAGTGAATCCTGCTATTTTCAAACTCCTTGTGATCCTATGAACAGCAGGCATTATTTCCTCCATTTACAAAAGTGCAAACCAAGTGGGGCTCGGAGAGGTTCTCTCAAGGTCTCATGGTAGTACCAGGCAGGTGCTGGGGCGGGAATCTGGGCGTTCTGATTGTGAGTCCGTTTCCCTCCTTCTCCTGGGCTGTCCTCTGTCTGGCAGCCAGTTGACAGCTTCTGACCCTCACCTTCCACTTTGGAGGTGAAGACTTATCCTGAGAATGAGAAGGTCCAATGTCACCAGGGAGATGGAAGCTAAGAATGGGCTTCAGGACCTGTCAAGGGTCCAAAGTGTCCCCTGATGCCTTTCCTGTATCCCCAGGGCCCATCATGGAACTTGACACCAAAGGGTCCTCAATAAAAGGTGCTGATGTGAGCTAGCCTCTGGTGCTGCAAGCTTAGTGCTCCAGAGGTCTTAGCCAAAGCATGGTTAGGAGGTCAAACCATAAAGCAGGGAGGACTGACTAGAGGTCCTCCTGCCCACCTGGCATTTTCCAATAATTACAATTATTATTATTCATTGTGAGCTTACTGTGTGCCAACAACTTTAGGATTTTGATATGGATTATCTCAATAATATAATGATTTTATGAAATAGGCAATTTTCATCAGAGTTTTATAGGAGGGAAAACCAAGGCTCAGATAAGTGGCTTGACCAGCATTACTCAGGCAGTATGTGGCGGTGTCAGGATTCAAACTCAGGCATCTAAGTCCAGAGCCTCTAAGCAGGTCCCTCCAGAGAGAACTGGTCCCAAGGCCAAGGAGATTCTCAGTCCGCTGGAACCTTCTGGTTGCCTGTTCCCTGGGCTGATATGTCACCTTCATCAACAGATTTGCCTGCCTTAGGCATTTGGTAACTTTCCATCTATTCCTTTCACCTCTTCTCCTCATTTATTTAATTTTCTCATCCTTCCTGTTTCCCATATTTTAAAAGGTGGTCCCCCTCTTTTTCTTCCTTTCCTTCCTCTCTATCTCTAGCTTTTTTTCTCACTTCTACAAATTGTTCCCCATCCTCCTCCTCCTCCCCACTACCTCATTTCTTTCCCCCACCATCTTGTGGGGAAAGATCTTGAGATCTTTCTCTTGCAGCAACATTGGCACGATCTTAAGTTAGAATAGAGAATCATCTTGAGGAGGGCTTAGGGTGCCCCCAGAAGCCATCAGTTCTTTCTCCCATGCTGGAGGAGTGAACCAGCCCAGGAGATCACCCATTCATTCAACACATATTTACTGGACACTGCTCAGTGCTAGGCACTGGTCATACAATGATGAGTAGAAGCAGACGTTAACCAAATACTCACACTACAAATGGAAAAATACCATTGGGTTAGTACAATCAAGCAGAGAGAACTCTTCCAACAGGACAATAGTGGCCCCTGGGCTAGTCTGGAAGTAATACTAGCTAGGTACATCTTAAGGAGGGCCTACCTCTGTGTCTGATTATTGTAGGTGACATTAATCAATGTCTCAACATGTTTAATATTCACAATAGTCCCATGAAGTGGTGCTATTTTTGGTCCCATTTTACAGATAAGGAAACTGCTGCACAAAAAAGTGAAATGCTTTGCTCAAGTTCAGAAAGCTAGTGAGTAGCAGGGTCAAAATTCAAGCCTTGACGGTGGACCCTGAGCCTGTGCTCTCAAAACCCAGGCTACGTTGCTAAGAAGGCAGGGAAGGCTTTCCTGAGTAGGTGACCATTGAGGTGAGATTTAAGGATAAACAGAGCTGCATTCTCAATATATTGCTCTTCCCTCATGCCCAGTTAGTGATGTCCATAGCAGAAATCACTGACTGATTATGGCACCCCTTTTCTCCGACCAGGACTCAACTTCAGATACCTCAAGAAGAGTACTCCAAGAAGTCCCTCCTGAATGATCCAAACTGGTCCAAGATTTAAAACCTACTTGCCAGCCTGGGATTTGCTCATCTGAAACCAGCAGGCAACCTAAAACCACTTTGATGTGGCTTTGAAGTCCCTTCTCTGTGACAATGAGGCAGCAACCATTGATCAGGCACTTACTGTATGGAGCAGTGTGGCTTTCCCAACATGATAGTGACTTATCTAGACTGGGTCTTCGTTTTCTGGAAATGAAGTAACAGAGAAGGGCAGGAGTAACTAGATGTTGTGTGAACTTCGACGGGGATTGTTTGGTGAATGAAAATCAGCTGTGGACCATGCATCAAGCAGACGACTCACAGCCAAATAGAAATGATGCCAAGAACGGCAGTCATGGCCAGTCCTAAACATCAGCTTCCAGGCAGAGAATTCAAAACATCTGCTCAAGTGCTGACCTCCACACTGCATTCCTCATATTCCCGCCCTGCCCAGCTGTTTGTCGGCAGGCAGAGACCAGCTCCCTGTGAAAACCCAGAACACAGGGCAACATGAGATGGGGTGAGGGTTGGGGGGAAGGAGGGCACTGTCACTGAAACAAGGCTCCTAAAATCACTTACACCTTAGACTAGTTCCTCCATTTTACTTAGGTCCCACCATTGTTTCAAGCATTCACACTATATATTGTCTTTTCAAAAAATATACATGTAATGTAGTTATACTTGTATGAATAGATCAGTGTGATATAAGTGATATTTAGTAACCGATAATTACTGCATGTTAGCCATCTGCTATTCCTGAGGGTTTCACCAGACCCTTTCATAAAAGCAAAATGATACTCTGCAGCCAAATTATATAACATTAACGGAATATTTTATATGCGAAATGCTGTATTTCTTTACTTTTCATTCAACCGAAAATGTACACAGTTAGTAACAAGCCATTTCAGCTGCATATTTATCGAAAACATTTCATAGGCAAAAAAAGTCAAGTGAGAAAAATAACAGTTCAGCCACATGAGGGCTAGGAAAACACATTAGAAAAGGGATCCTCATTACAATAATAAACGAGGGTCCAATTAAGGCTGCCACATGCAAGGCGGGTCCGTACTTAGCAGGGAAAGCCACGCTGAGAAGGTTTTGCCCTTGACTTGGAGAATGTCACCAGCACCCTCACCAGCATTCCCAGGCTGGGGGCTGCTACAGCTGCCTCTGCCACCGAGACAACAGCCACAACTCCAGCCATTTTTCAGTCTCACATTTTGTAAAGTGCTTCTTCTGTGTGAGCAGACGTCACTTTCCAGGCATGTTTGGGCTGCCACTTTATCGTGCAATAAGCCTAACTACCCCAGAACTTGCAGCAGGCAAGTAAGCAAGGAGTAGGGCAGAGGGATGCCCAGGCGCCGAGTTCCACAACACAGCTATAAAAGACACGTCTCAATATTCATGAACTTGGGCTTGGAGGCCCCAGGACTGGAAGCTTGGGGTGGGGACTCTGACTCCCAGTTGGTGTTGCAAAATGAGTGTGATGTGCACAGTCCAGGGTCAAAGGCAAACGAAGAGAGCTGGGACAAAGGTATAGTGTCATGCTCAGACATTTATTTACCTTCTCTAAACTTCAGTTTCCTCATCTGTAAAATGGGAGCATCATCTTTACCTTATGAATTGTCTGAGAATTAAATAACATTACATTTGCCAAGTGCTAAGCACAGTGGACGGTTCGTAAGAGTCACTTAAATGTTTGTTCCTCTTATTCTTAAGCTCATGGTCTAGTTGGGTAAGTAAATGAAACATAACCACATGAAAGAGGAGGGAGTAATCACGGAACAACATGGCAGCAAATGCAAAACAGTGAAGTGTGGATTAAATGCAAGGCATTAAAACATTCGTATGCAAGGAGGTTCACAGAGAGAAAGTGGGGCTGAGCAACCAGTGCTGCCTGGAAGAGGCAGGTTTCACGTAAGAATTTCTCTGTTTCAGATCCTAAAGGGTGCTGGTCATTTCCAGACACCGGCAAAGGTTGGGAAGCCTCTGGGGCAGATTTATTCCCTGTGGCTCCGACAGTCATGTCAACAGTGGGGACTATTTATGGTAACTTTGGCCCAATAGAATAGGCTTTCTCCCAGGGTGGATGATTGAGAAGGGCAGGAAATTCACAGAGGCACTGAATACCCCTGTGTCAGCAGTTTACTTCTAATCAGTCTTCTTAGAATTGTTCTATCTTTGCTTGCCAGAGCTTCCAATATTTACCTCCTGGCTTCTTAAAGGGGCCAGGGCCTTTAAAATACATATATGAACATTTAAAAACTGCCCAACTAATAGAAAATCTATGTTAAACACTGTTACATGGCCATTTCCCATCTCCCATACATAGTCACAGAGAGAGGGTGATGGAGAGGAGGGTAGAAGGGACAGGGAGAAGAAAAGAGAAGAGAGCCTGGGAATAGAGCAAGGAGAACACCAGGGAAGACCAGGATGGGCAAAAGAGGCAGGCAAGGAAAGCAGTGGGGAGCGTGTTCAGCCGGAGCCTCCCTTGTGGAGGCAATCATGTTGCTGCAATGTTTGAGCAAGTGCGGGAGCCGCACCCCAGCTGAGTAGGGCCCCATTCTGACCCAGCTGCCTCCCACCTTTTTATCTGGAGACCCAGTTCCCCAGCGTTCAGGTCCACATCCCTACCTCTAGCAGCCCATGCTTTTGGCCAGCCTGGGTTTGATGATGACTCACCAAGTACAGTTCAGATTCAAAGACAAATCTGTTGGCCTCTGAGCTCCTAAAAGGATCATTTTGTTTGTAAGGCAAGTGAGGTACAAGAACACCCTATTCTCTACAGTTTCATAATGTGGCCGAAAAGTTCAGTTTACATTCAAAGTGTTCAAATCCAATCTTATCATAACTACAGGAGCTATTTAAAGGAGCTCAGCTTTGTAGAATGAATAATTCATGTTAGTTCATCTGGTTTAGGAAGCTGGCATATTAGATTTTCTTAAAGTGGAATTTCTCTTATGTTGTTTTGATTGTTAATATGGTCAATTAAAATGAGTTCTTGGCAAAAGCTTGTATCACAGATTTCATAGTAAATGATGGAGCAGGGTTGGATCCAAACAGATGGGCTCGGTATTTATTGAGCATTTACTAAGCACTCATCCTATGCAGGAACTCATCCTTTTGTATCACAGGGGATACAAAAGAAAACATATTCCACCTGGACTGCCTTCAGTGTCCTCATCTACAAAATGAGGTGTTGGATGAAATCATGCCTAACAAGACTGCTAGCCCTAGTGGTCTATGATTCCATAGTTGATCTACGCTCAAGGGGGCCTCAAAATCTTGCAGGAACAAAAGCACAACACATACCTCTCAATGAAATAACAACGTCACAGTGATCTGAGGTCAGGGAGGGAGACACCATGGCGGTTGGAGAAGGTCTAAAATGCTTTTCTCCAGTCCGTGGGACATGGTGGGGCCTTCAAAGATGGAGAAAAATATCCAGAGAGGACCAGTGGAAGGCTGAGTCAAGGTGGACATGCTCGATGAGGGTTGGGGGCATGGTGAGGACAGCAGGGCAGTGAGGCCAGCAGGTACTGGGGGAGGAGTGAGACATCACATAGAGAGGCACCAAGCCAGGCTGAGGAGTGAGACTTAAAGGACAGCAAAGGAACTACATAGGTTCCTATAGAAGGGGGAGACAAGATGGGTCCCAGCCTGGCAGCAGCATGGAGACAAGGCTGTCATGAGGAGGCGGCTTCCTCCTTAACAGACAGCACCCCTAAGAGGTTCCCACAGTGCTGCTAAGGTCTTCCTTGTGAGACTTTCTCATAGGTTGGGTGACCTGAGGATCTCTTCCTTGAAAATTAATTCATTAAGCAAGCTTTTTCTTCTTTGAGTGCAGTGTTCTGGTAAGTTGTCACCTTGAAAGTATATAATGTTATGTCTAAGTTTTCCTGTTTGTTTGTCTGAATCTCTTTTTCCTTTTTTACCCCTCACATAGAGGCTCCGTCTTTGCTGCAGTAAACTGGTTTTGAACTTGCTTGTCAATACTAACCCCTTAGCCTTGGGCAAATTACTTAATCTTCCTAAGT
Source organism: Rhinopithecus bieti (assembly GCF_001698545.2). Taxonomy (NCBI): domain Eukaryota; kingdom Metazoa; phylum Chordata; class Mammalia; order Primates; family Cercopithecidae; genus Rhinopithecus; species Rhinopithecus bieti. The sequence goes on along the minus strand of NW_016824934.1, from coordinate 1,988,831 downwards.
CTCAGTTTTCTTATCTGCAAAATGGGATAATAACAGTACCTGTCTAACAGGGTTGTTGGATGATTGAATGAGGTGAACAGTCTAGCATATGTGAAGAGTCTAGCATAGTGCCTGGGATAGACAGAGCACTTACTACACATCACAACAGGACTGCTAGTAAGTGACTGACACATTGGATTATCTCCTGCTTAAACCTTGTGTGTGCAAGGAAAGGAGGAAGGAATCTCAGAGGAGCAGCTGGAAAGGGCTTTGGAAGTGGAAACATGAGGGCTACTGGACTGAAGGATGAGTGTCCCAGGAAGATGGGGAAGGGGGCAGGTCTGGCACCCTGATTCATCTCTAGTTGTTTTTGCACAACAACCACTTGAAAGGTGTGTGTCAGCAGCAGCTTCAAGACCCTGGAGAGCTTTGTAGAAAAGCTTTGGGTTAAACTGACTTCCTGGAACGCTTAGGAAGAACTTCGTTTCAAAAAACACATTTTTTACCTTTTTTGTTTTATTATTATCAACTGAGGCACAAAGTTGTTTATTGAACTGTCTGTTTTCTTCATGCTGTTCCTGAGAGGTGAGTGGGTCTAGAAAACACCAAGTTTCTGAAGATGTTCCCAAACCAAAATGCCAAGAGGCCTCTTTAAAGAGCTAGCCTAGTCTTCTATGATCAGCTCTCACAGATGCTCTTTGACTACGGATAGATTCCCAACCAAGGATATTCACAATGATATCTCTCTTCTCTGAGTTTCAATTAACAGCTGTGTTAACATAGCTGTCATTTATTGAGCCTTTACTATGATCAGGTACATAGAGAGATTATTAAATCATCTCATAAAATACCTTACATCGGTCCAATGAAATAGATCCCATTATTATGTCCATTTTTGCAGATAAGGAAACAGACTCAGAGAGGTTAAGTAACTTGATCAAAGTCACACAGCAGTCAAGTGGCAGAGTTAGGACTAAAATTCAGGTTTGTCTGATTCTGATTCTGATTCTCATCCTTAATAACTACACCCTCCTGCCCCCTAGATAACAAGGCAATTGGGTACTGGGAATAAAAAAGGCATATAAGTCAGATGGATAAGGAAAGAATGGAAGAGTTTTTAATGGTACCTTGGGAAAGATAAAGGAAGATAAAGGGAACAAACACAGCTGCAACAGCACACATTCTTAGCTTGTAAGGCAAGGGCAGGGGGCACAGGCGTCAAAGGAACCGGTGCCATGTGCTTTGGCAAGACGGTACCGTGAAGAGTCCACATTTGATAGTTCTGAATATTTAGGAGCCAAGTGGAGTTAAGAAATGCTTAAACACAGGGTACACCCCCCACTCCCTGCCTTTCCTGTTTCAAGCATCTGGATCCACTGGGGTCTTGGGGGAGGGAGAAGAACTCCCGCTTCAGGGGAGTCAAGGCCCCAGAGATAGGAGGCAGCTGCCAAGGACTAGAGAGTCCTCAAATAGGAAAGCTCCGGTCATTTGGAAGGAGGACAGATGCAGAAAATAAAACCCTTCCTAGGTGTGCATTATCTGCAACAAAGTCAAACAAATTTACAAGCATATTATGGAAACTGCAGGAGAGGGAAATCATAGAAAGTTTCTAGTGAACAAGGAAATTGGAAATGGAAATTGGAATCTCCCAGTACAGTGCTGATGATTATTAATTTGGACTGTGTAAAATGTTATTGATAGTGTCTTTGTTACTGTCTTCTTTCTGCTTTATCTTAGTGATTACACAAATATTCAAAAGGCTTCCTTCCAAGGGTTCATTGTCAACCTCCTTGTCCCGATCCTATTTTTCCTATAACATCTTAAATTCCTTAAACCTCAGTCCTCCTCCACTGGAAGTTCTCTTCATGCCTGGAGAGAACCTATATGTGATGTGGTCCTGGCCGGCCACAACTGTGCTTTCCATCTCTGGAATCCCTACCAGGCTAAGGCTGGTCAAATAAACACATGCTGTGTGCTGAACACTTCTCAGTTTTCCCTGCTCTAGTTGTGTGACAATTCTGCAATTCACATTGGAAGGCGGCAGGAGAAGGCAGTTGCTCCTGGTTTCTGCCAAGATGGGGTGCCGAGCAAAAGCCTGTCCCAGTGTGTGGGGGGGTCTAAAGCAAGCAAAAGCCTGTACCAGTGTTGGGGGGGCGTCTACAGGGTGGGGGAAGAGCCTGCCAGGATTTGCCTTAAATCTCTGCATTTTCTCTGGGTGGCAAGAGTTGGAGGTGGGGGTATAGGAAGCCCAACATGTCCAGGACAATGAAAATAAAGAGCAAGCATGCATATCCTGGACCAAGACGACCCCCTGCAAGATACGAAGATGGCTCAGGGCCTGCCTGGGAACAATTCCCTTGGTGTGAACCCCAAACTTGGGAGGAAAATTGAAGAGCAGAACAATTTCCATTCATGAAGAAAATGAGGAGGCCGAGTATCTTTTCAATGAGTCAGCTGTAGGCAAAGGGATTTATTTATAATATTATTATTTGGTAGAAAAGAACTTACTATGGCCAAATGTAAAAAGTATTTTTTTTTTTTTGATAAGTTAAAGAGATTAAGAAAAATCGGGCCGATTTTGACAGAGAATGGTGTGTAAACGAGAGGTGTTATCAGTGAGAATCTGGCACCAGCTCCATTTTGTTATGGTGAAAAATATCAGTATTATTTACTAAGAAGATTAGGGTTGAATTGGAAGAGAGGCTGGTTGTTGTGTGCAGATGGAGATAAGATAAGGATTTTACCTTCTCTGCAAAGCCAAATGCAGCACACACAGTGCTGTTATCTCGGGGCTGGCAAGCAGGGGGATATTAAGATGTACGTTGTAATTATCAATGGCAGGAGCGAATTTCATAGCGACTATTTTAAACCCTAATAAAATGCCGGCCTTTAATTATACAGCTTTGAAATATTTTTTTCAGTTAATTGCAACCGGGGAAAATAAAATCAACCTCATATTTGAAACTGATTCTCACAGGGAAAGCCCTCGGCCTGGCGCTCCATCTGCCTCTGAGCGCGGCGCTGCTGAGCGAGGGGCTGCCTTGGTTCTGAGTGTGCAGGTTGTTTCATTGATCCTCTCCCTCCCCCCCACCCCTAGTCTCGAGTGGGGAGAAGGAGTTAGAAAGGGTGAAGCCTTTCCGGGTAGATTTCGATTTCCCCAGGAAGCCACATGCTCATCCCACTGGGAACGAAGCCTGATTTCTAGAAGCAGGAGGCAGGTGGGATGTGGAAGGCGAGAAAGGAGGGCTTGAGACCAGGGAGGGGTCTCTACTCTGCAGAGGAGAACCCAAGGGCTCTGGCCTGGGGAACATTCAACCCCACCACACCTCCCCACAGGGCACACTGAGACTGTCCATCTCTGCCCACGCCACCATCCTGTCCATGCATCTCCTATTTCTCAGGCTCACAGATCCTCAGTCTCATGTCATTAACCTCTGCCTGTCCCCACATTAACAAAAGTAAAAATAACAATAGCGGTGGTACTGGCAACAGTAATAGCTGCAACAGGCCAGGCACTGTCCTAAGCACTCAGTATGCTTTGTCCCATGTAAATGTCACAGCAGCCCTCTGAGGCAGGTATGTACCTGGTTCAGAGTGTAACTTGCCTGGGATCACGCCTGGGATAAAGTAACTTGCCCAGGATCACACCTGGGGTTGCCACTCGGGTCTATCTCTTCATTACCAAGCATAAACTCACCTCTCCTTTACCTCCACTGTACCATGGCTCTTGCTTGGCCAGGGTCTCATCAACTCCTTCCTCTGACGTCATTTCACACCTGTCCTCTGTGCCGCCATCATCTTCTGAGTCCTCCTTCTACTCCGCTCTCGTGCTGGCAAACATCAAGACCCTCTCTGTCACCTCCATAGTCTGGCCCCAACTACCTTTCCTCACTCATCATCCACTTCTTCCTCACAGGACCCTTCCTGTCCCAGAAGGTGGACCCGTGGCTCACCACGCCCACTTATCTTCTTCCCGTCTGCAACCCCAGAAGGCCTTTTTCCACTCAGCTGTTAGTCCAAGCCCAGTTCAAACTGTGCTGTCTCCTGACTCCCTCACCTCCTGCAGGCCTGTCTGTGCCCTGTCCTGTCCACCATCTGACCCTCTTTCCACACTTGCCTGCGGTGCCTTCTTTGGATAATTTAGAACATAACTAATAATAGAACTCCTGAGGGCAGAGCAGTGGCGCTTGTTGTATCCCCAGTGACAAATCATTCGTGTGAGACTCCAATAACTTACTGAGTAATAATTGGTCAGTTGTCTTTTAACATATGTGTGTTTTATTTCACCTGGGGACTGCAAACTGCCTGATGGCAGGAACGACATGTGAATTCATTTTACAATCCCAGCCCAGACTGCCTGTGACGGGAAAGGGTCCAGATATATATCTTAGTCCAAGTGGTGGGAAAACCGCTAGCCAAGAAGCGGAGAGATTGCATCACCTTAACTGGTTTGTGTCACCTTATATCCCGTAACCCTAACCTCCTATGTGAAATGAGGCCAATAACCCCAACCCTGCAAAGTGTGGGATGTAGGGATTCAATGATAACAAGGGATGAGGAAGACTTCCGACTTGATGGCAAATAACTACCTCTTCCCAGGGCTGCTGGATTCTAGTCTGTTTCGTTGGCTGGCACAAAAAAGAAAATCTCTCACCCTACACCACTGGCCCCTGAGCTCTGGCCACACAGTGAGCTGCAGGCAGGCAAGAGAGCACTACCTCAGGGAACCATGGTTGGGCTCTGAATGAATTGGGAGGGTTCTTCCAGAATCTTCCCTGGGGCTGGCAGGAGGCAGGGAGAGTGGAACACTGAAGGTTTTCCCCACGGAAATGAAACAACTCAATCAGAGACTCCCCTACTTGGATCACTTTTATTCGGGGCATCAGGCCTTCATTTAATCTTTACAAGACCCTCAGAGGTGAGCAGTATTATTATCCCTATTTTACTGATGAGAAAACGGGCTTCGAGAAGTTAAGTAACTGTCAGCTGACCGTTGAAACCACTCACCCTAAAGCTGCGCTCTTTACCACTATGCCTTACAGCTTCGCGTGAGGCCAGCCTGCACAAAGTGTGTATCCACAAAAGAGATCTTTGACTATGCAGATGAGTGCACACTGGCATGGTATATGGGTATCTTTGCAGTAATCCCACGTGTCTGTCCCACTCTGGCCATTTCCAGCCTTCCTGACGGTTAGCAATGACCAGGGCTTTGTGAGTCTCCAGCTTTGAGGGGTTGGGACCCACTCAGCTGCAGTGCCTGGCAGTAGCCTTTTAGTTAAATATCAGGAGCCAGTCAGCACATGCTCATGGTCACAGAGCTCCGAGATTGTCATGGGTGGCTGCAGCTGGCCCTGGGGTTGCAGTCTTTGTGGGTGCTGGCTGGTGTTGGGGCTCTCACTGTCCCAGAAATGATTAATACCCTGATACTATCTTGATGGCTTTAGGAGACACCTCTCAGTGGATGGGGATGCTACTGGTTGATACAAAATGATATATTTTTTCAATCTATTTCACGGTGGCAGTAATTCAGACAAGCAAATGTCTTTGCCTTCTACTGGAGCTTTAGGCTGCATTTTAAAAATCGCAGAAAATGATGAAGGGAATTTTTCACAGAATTTAATACATTAGTAACTAGGAGCTCAGAAAATGAAACACTTTCTAAATTTCTGATATTGAACAAATAGCTTTCCCTCCCTCCTGAACAACAATGATTCTCTACCCCTCTTCCAAAAGCCACACAACCCGAGGTAACTACAGAAAGATAGAACACAGTTAGAGGAAGGTTTGACAATACAACACAGTTTTCCTGATTTTTCGCCCAGGAGCAGCTATTTATTGGTTTCCTTGAGCAATTACCCATTATTTTTGCAGCCTGTTTTGAAGGGATAGAATGCATCATTTTATGCCACAGACTAAAATTAATTTATAGAATGTGTTATATCTTTGTTCCTCCCATATTTACAATGTTCTTAAGGTGCTTTGTCCCCAGCTAAGGTATATAATGACCAAAGCGGCTCTTTAAAAGGAAAACATCTGTTACTACTGTGGGCTTGCTTTCTTCATGCCGTTTTTTGTCATCCCCTGGCTGCACGCAGCAAGCTGAGGTCACTGGGAATAGTCATGTTTTAAGAGATTCCTGAAGCTTCTGATTTTGCAGCAAATACAGAATTCAACAAAGTCTGAGCTACCCATTTGCCAGCGGGAGGCTGTGGTTTGATAGAAATGGCCAGCAAGTAGCTGGTAGCTAGTAGATAAATGGGTCTGGGGACTCGCAGGGATTGGTGACAGGAAAACTGTGATTGGAGAATTAAGCTTGAGCATTTACTGTAAACCTTTGCAAAACATTATTTATATCAAAGTTAAACAGTACGTAGTTTAAAAGTTAAAAAAAAATGTGATTCTAGAAGGATTTACCCAACTCTTTTTTCACACTTTCCAGAAGCCACCATTTCACATTTTTAGCAGCTTCTTCTATTATTTACTTCCATATAGCTAAATGACATGTTTGTGCTATTATTTCTAGTATTTCCGATTTTAGACACTGTCTACTAGCTTCCTGCTCAGGAAGATGAGGAGTTGGCTTTCTTACATCCGTCTGCCATCCCATTAACCTCTGCTCCCTCTCTACCGACACTCTCTCTGGCCTGGTGCTTACAACATAGTTGTATCCTAATTTCCCATAGAGTCAATATTTATCATTTATATTGCTATGATTATGAAAATATCATTTCCTGTGGAGCTGTGTGTAGTCTATGATTATATTTCCTTTCTTTGTTTCCAGTAGAGTTAATAATCTTCTGCCTTTTGCTCAGTTTTCTAATATACTTAAATTAACACTGATTCATCTCTAAATGTTGTAAATCTTCTTTCAATATGTTCAAAATATTTTATCTATTTTATTTTTTTCCTAGAGACTTGCATCTCATAGCTCTCTCTGCTCCTGCTTCAATCTGGACAGGTTATTTCCTAGACTATTGTACAGTTATTGTCCTGGGATTGTTCCTGGGATTATTCTGGTGATTCTGTCAGCTTTTCTCTTCTTTAGATACCCTGTTTTTTGGCAAACAATGGCTTCTTTTTTCTTTGTTTTTTTCAGAAGCATCATGGTAAAACATATGTAAGATAAGGGGAGGTGAATTTTTTTTTGAGCTCTCATATCAATAAAAATGTCATTATTCTACCTATATACTTGATTGATAGTTTGGCTAGGTATAGAATTCTAGGGTAGAAATCATTTTCCTCTAGCTTTTTCAAGCATTTCTCTATTTCTCAGGATTGCATACTAATTCTAAATACGTGAAACCAGTACACTCAATATATTCATCCAGGAAACTCATATCAGTGATTATCATAGTAGTAACCTACTGATAGATTTTAAGAACTAGAGAAAAGTTGAACAGTAGAGATCACCACTTAATAGGTATAGACTGATTAAGATAATACGAATGGTAGCACTAACTTAACAATCTTCAAACTCCCATGTTTAATGAACTTCAATATCTCCTCCACTCTCCTGCCTAGAAGATCAAGTTCAGTCTCCACTAAAGAGCCCTCTCAGTTCCCAACTTCCTCATGCCCTCCCAACATGCCCACTCCAGTCCAGTTCAGCTAAGCTATTCTTATTATCCCTATTTAATTTTCCTCTCTACCTACCAGGAATTCTCTTCCCTAAAACAGTCCTTCTTAAAGCAAATCCTACACATTTCAGAGGTGTATTTCAAAGCCCATCTTCTTCATAAGACCGGGGTACACTACTGTGCCATACACTCTGGAGTGGCTCACTCAGCCTTCCCTCCAGCCTCCTTGTAGTTTGAGAGATTCAAAAGCTAAAACTGATTTATGAAATTTTCCTGCAAGTAGAGTTCTGGATTTGTTTTTATTTTGAGACACGATCTTACTCTTTTGCCCAAGCTGGAGTGCAGTGGTACCATCATGGCTCACTGCAGCCTTCGAATTCCTGGGTTCAGGTAATCCTCCCACCTCTGCCTCCACAGTAGCTGGGACTATAGGCGCGTATCTTCATGCCTGGCTAATTTTTTGTATTTTCTTTTTTTTTGTAGAGATGGTGTTTCACTATGTTGCCCAGACTAGTCTCAAACTCCTGGACTCAAGTAATCTGCCCATCTTGGCCTCCCGAAGTGTTGGGATTACAGGAGTGAGCCACTGTGCCTGGTCCGGCTCTGGATTTGAATTAGGTTCTGCCTAACTAGATACACTCACACAAGATTTGGAAATGAATTGGACCAACTTGGAATTTGGAACTGATGTATTCACCATAGTACCTGAAGAAAAAAAAGAAAAAGTAGATAAGGTTAAAAGTAGAAGAAAAGAGTTTCCCTCCAACCGATCAGGGAATAGGTTTGTCACCCTCAAGGCTGACTACTTGGATGAACCAGGATCTGTCTATTTCATACAGTTACTCAATATATGTTTGCTGAATGAAGAATTATTGATCCCTAGAAAGCTACTCAAGGACTGAGGTACTTATGACTCCCACCCTAAATTAAACCAAAAAAGAGAGGGAAAAAAAGAAGTAAAAAAGATAAGGAAAAGAAAATAAGTTCCCAGTAAACTAACCTTGCCCTCAGGAGTTTAGAGTAATCATCTACAGTGGTGGCCAAGGTGGCAGTGGCAGAAGTTGAGGGTGGATGGTTAATTAACTTGCACATCCCATCTATAGAATTCTCTGCCCAGTTCTGCCTGGCTGCAGGCCTTTTTGTTTTGTTCACTTTGGAGGAAAGTTTCTCTCCCCTAAAATTCCCTCACTTCCTCTGGTATCCAGTTCATTTTCCACTTGCAAGTGTGACGAGACTATCACTCTATAACAACAACACTTGTGTGTTCTCCCAAATTGAGCTCTGTGAAGTCCCTCATTGTTCTCCAGAGAACTCATGCATATCTGCCATTATGTCACTTCTGACACAGAGAAGAAAGAGAGGACTCCGTTGAGAGCAATTGACAAGGCAAAAACAACATATTCCCGAGTCAGACAAGTTAATTTTACAGCTTGTTCACAAGGAGTTCTTTGGAAGATGGAATAAATCTACATACCACCTCTAATTCTATCTCTAAAGGGGCAACAAATAGATAAATAAATATTTCAAAACTACGTGCAGCAGTTAATGAAATGACCAGGGACTACCAGTGTGCTCAGCAAGAATCACAGGTCCCAGAATGCAAACAGATGGTGAGAACCAGGGAAGGAGTTAGGAGACGGACAATGTCTATTAATGGTTTTAAGATGAACATCAAGGGGAAAGGTAAATGGATGGGAATTACTTGTCCTAGGAAAGGGAGTGTCTTATGATTTGTGGCCATCTCTTTACTACAGGGACATAGATGGAAGTTAGACAAGAAGAAGTTCCCGGTAGCCAGGGAGAGTCCTTTGAATTTCTTAGGGGGCCTTGGATCCTAGAAGACATTCTCCAGTCTGGAATGATTTAGGGAGGCTTCCAGAAACTTAGAGGCAGAGGTGGTATCTGTTCCTCCACCCTGGATCACTCAGAGCTTCTCCATTGTAATCAGTTAGATACATTGGCTTTTCCCTTATGAAATAGAGTTTGAAAACCAGTATGGCACTGCACAGCCTTGAATCAAGTGTGTCATCGAAATTTCTGTTATTTATTCACATATTCATTCACTCAGTTGGTATGTTTTAAATTCCATTTAAGTACTCAGTTCTGTTCTTAACCCTATAACTCATGAAAGGAAGAAGCCACTTACTCTATCTTGAAAAGCTTACCATTTAGAGGAAAGACTAGAAACATCTATTGTAGAACAAACTAGAACAGGAATGATCAAATGCCTAAAACAATGATATAGGCAACGTAAATACTATTTGGTATTTATTTAAAAAGTAAATGAAATGGTTAAAATTACAAATTTTATGTTATGTATGTTTTTCACACACACACACACACACACATAGAGTAAATGGAAACATTAAGTTCTTTCAAACCAAGACAGCAATTTTTCATAGAGACCAAGCTGACACCATCAGTCATCCTAAAACCATCATAGACAAAAGACAATTTTAATTTGCAGTCCCACTACGCATCATATACAGCATATTAAAATGCACTCACACTCACACTACACATGTGTGTTTTGTGTATGAAATATTTTTCACAAAACTTTTTTAGTACTTTTAAACTTTTGCCTTTAAAATTATCTGGCTAAGAATAACTCGATTAAGTCATAATTGACAATTAATATGTCAATTATGTCTGGCAATATGGTGTCTACCCAGGAATTCTGGAAAGGGGCAAATCTATTTTATGAATTATTTTCAAATATAATATTTTATGAATAGTAAATTTAACAATGACAAATAAGAAATATGACATAGATATTTAATTTAGCAAATATTAATTTTGATTTTGTGGGTTTTTTTCTTTTCTTTTTTTTTTTTTGAGACGGAGTCTCACTCTGTCGCCCAGGCTGGAGTGCAGTGGCCGGATCTCAGCTCACTGCAAGCTCTGCCTCCCGGGTTTATGCCATTCTCCTGCCTCAGCCTCCCGAGTAGCTGGGACTACAGGCGCCCGCCACCTCGCCTGGCTAGTTTTTTGTATTTTTTAGTAGAGACGGGGTTTCACCGTGTTAGCCAGGATGGTCTCGATCTCCTGACCTCGTGATTCGCCCGTTTCGGCCTCCCAAAGTGCTGGGATTACAGGCTTGAGCCACCGCACCCGGCCGTGGGTTTTTCTCTCTCTCTCTCTCTCTCTTTTTTTTTTTTTAGACAACGTCTTACTCTGTCACCCAGGCTGGAGTGCAGTGGCACAATCAGAGCTCATTGCAGACTCAACTTCCTGGGCTCAAGGGATCCTCAGCCTCAGCCTCCCAAGTAGCTGAGACAAAAAGTGGGTGCCCCCATGCCCGGCTAATATTTTTTAAATTTTTTTGTAGAGATGCGGTTTCACTGTATTGCCCAGGCTGGTCTTGAACTCCTGGGCTCAAATAATACTCCCACCTCAGCTTCCAAAAGTGCTGGGATTACAGGCATGAGCCACCACACGCGGCTTTGGTGTTCTTTTAGAATCAAGAGCCAATAAATATGTTGCATCTGATTGTTGAAAAGAAAACATGTAGACCCATCCGGATGCCCCTGGATAAAAATGACCTGGATTTGGTATAGAGAACAAAAATAAAAGGAATGCTCGCTGTCTCTCTCTCTCTCTCTCTCTCTCTCGCTCTCTCTCTCTCTCTCTCTCTCACACACACACACACACACACACAGAGACAAAGACACACACACATATAATACATAGGCAATGTGAAGTGAAAGCTTCCTCTACTCATTTTTGATTCCTCCACTGAGAATCACACAAAAAGTTAGAAGCACAAAAAGTATGGTGGGTACTGATTTGCTCCACCTCATGTTCTTGGAACTAAGTTTAGATGTAGCATCAGGGGGATGGATTTTGTGGCCACCGAGGAGATCGGGTGGTGCCCATTTGATTGAGGATACTAATAAAAATGGACACGCTGTGCATTGCTTGGTCATTACCAACAAGCCTCCAGTTTCCAACAAGGAGATTGGGCTCTCTTCTCCCCACACTTGTCCATCAACTCTCCATCAGTTTTGATCCCCACTGTAATCAAACTCGTATCTTCTAAACACAAAATCTTCGCTGTACCTCAGTAGCGCCTGGCAGCTGAAATCTTTTCTTTTTAGAATATCCCACCTTTCTATCTTGGAATTTTGTCCAAGCTAAATGCCTCCTACTAATCTCTTCATACCTGCAGGAAGACAACGTGGCTACCACGTTGGCTACCAGGGCTACAGGGAGGATTGTCTCAAAATCCTCTCCATTTATCACAGAAAGGGAGGCGGGGAGAGGAAGAAAGTAGGCTATTGCCTGAGGCTCAAGGCTACTGGATGGCCAATCTGTGCTAGGTTTGCAGGCCGGAAAGTAGGATGATATGAACTGATATACGAGAGAAATATAGGGTACAGTTTCTACCCTGAGGGGCTGGCTGTATTTTAGTTGGGGAGATACATGCAATGATTGGACACCACCACCAAGGATAAGGAAGTCCTGGATTGTGTGAAAGCCACAGCAGTTCAGAGAGGAGAAGAAAAAAGACTCCGTGGAAATGATGGGAATCAAACCAGGCTGGGGCTTTCCCTGTCTCAGGCACACTAGAGGCTGTTTGCCTACCCTGTTAAATCTCTTGGCTTTTCCAAGTTTCTGTCTTATTACAGACTCTTTCCTCTCCTCCTCCTCCTAGAAATATTGGCAAGCTTCTTTAGTCATTTGTGTTTCTTTACATTATAGGCCAGAGGTATATCTTCTCTGATAGATAATGGCCCTTAGTTAAGACTAGCAAAAGCTATTTTGCTTGCTGTATTAGCGCCCTATTTTAGAATAATCCTATTCCCTTGATTCTTCAGTATTTACAATTTTTCTAAGTACCGATTATATTTTCTAAGTCAAAGTGGGGTAAAATTAGTGCATTGTATCCTGTTGTTGCCGCTTTCTGCAGTAGTCAGTCTTACATATTTGAACAATACCACCCTGGTGTAATTTTAAAAAGTAAGAGCTTGATTCTTTAAAAAACACTTAGCCGGGCAGTGTGAGCTCTCTCTGAGGATCCTCACATTAGGAGTGTTTTACATACATCACACAAAAGGAAAATGCGTTCTGAGGGGATCGGGGCTCCTCCGAGCTGAGAGCTGGACCTGATGAATTGTGGCAAATGGGCCTGTTTCTGCCAGCTGTACATTCTCAGCCAGGTGACGTCTGAGGCTGCCTGCCAGTAATGGCTTGTGGTTTGGGGAGCAAGAGGGAGGCCCTGGACATACTCACCAGCGGGGAACAGGAAAAAGTCAGGTCCAATCAGAAATAGTAACTCTCCTCAGTGTTCCCCAGCTAAGTAAGACTATGCATTTACCATGCAGTCCCCATCCTAAAACTCACAAAATGAAGAAGTGAGACACTAGGAAAGTAGTGGCTTGAGGGGTTCTGATAGTTCAGTAGAGGGAGAGGTGACTGTGAACTGGAATAGTCCAGGTAGGCTTCCTTGAGGAGTGGGACTTCAGCCGGGCCTGAAAAGATAACCAGGATTTAGATAGGCAGAGCAGAGGGCACAACTTCTTGGCTGCCAGCTCCTTGCTTGTTGTGCCAGACTAATCACTTTGCTGAATTTTTGCCCATGGGTCATAGACTCTGTCCAACTTGCCCATAAAATACACAGCAAAGCATAGAGGATAATATAACAAATGCTCTGTCATGCATTGCAATGGTGGTACATGTCACCCCAAACAGTAAAATATTTTGTATTTTTTCCATGTTAGATCTTTTTTAACAAGATGAATTTTTTCCATATAACATTGATTCTCCTATGTTCCTCTCCAGTTTTATCCTCCCCGTAGGCAACTACTATAATGAATTTGGTTTGCATCCAGTTAATGTTTTCATAATTTGTGTGTGTGCATGTGTGTGTGTTTTTTATTGGCCTATGCCAAAATAATTTCCCTTTTTTTTTTTATTAGGAAGTGGGTGCTGCAAGTATCAGACTCTAAAACGTGGAATTGGTTGAGTGGAGGTGGTAGGAAAGAGGAGGCTGGAAAGCTGGAGACCCTTGATTTGTAACAAGCGTCCCTCCTTGTTCCTTGAGACTTAGGCCAAGGAACCCTATACCTATAGGGGCTGTAGTAGTAGGAAAAAATTCAGTATCATGGTATGTGTGTTGGCTACTGCTTACTGCTCTTGGTAAAGTCCTCCAGGATATAGATGGCCACAGGTATCCCTATAGCAGAGAAAAGAGGAAGACTCAGCAAGGGTCACAAAGCTCCCAGTCCTCTCCTGACACACTGGGTCTTGGCACTCAGGACTGTTTAGAATTGCCTTAAGACAATTAAGACAGAGGCCAATAGATAGAAGGACAGGGGTTGGACATGGCTAGGAAAAGGTATTATCAGGACCAGAGATTGTGTCCAGACAAGATTTTAGCTTAAGATTATTGGCCCATATAACTCCCTGAAGCAAAAACACGAGAAACCTGCTAAAAAAAAATGTATTGCCAAAGAAATGCCAAGACTACTCACAGCAACCCATGACTGTTCAGCTTCTAAAGCAATCCCTAAGCTCCTGATCTGGCACCAAAAGTAATGTGTTCTTAAAACTGTGTGGCCCCAATAAAGAGTTACTCTCCCTAATGCCCATCTCAGATGTGGCCGTAAGGATGAACAACAAGAGAGATTCTCCAAGGGAACAGAACTGAGGGCTGCCAGATTAGCTGACAAAGGATCTTACAACATTTACAGCACATGGAGCCCAGCAGACTATGATGATATATGCTGTGGACCATGGATCAGTGATTACTATGCGTGTGCATGTGTGTCTACCTTTTTCCCTCCTTTTCTGATTGGGAGTTTTTATTCTATTTTGGGTATTTTGAACACGGATATCATTGGACCATAGCCACAACTGTTTGGAAGGTAGACAGAATTCAGATGCAACCTACTTTGCAAATGTTTTCCAATCTCCTCTCCCCTAGTACCATCTGGTCCCACCATATTGGGACTTGATGGACAAGAATTTACCCCACTCAGAGATCCTGGACCTGGATCTGGATGCTGTAACTGAAGGAGATTTTGAGTCATCTCTTTCTTGTGAGGGGGATGAACGTATATTATGTAGGTATGAGCATTTTTTATGCTGAATGTAAGAGTAGGCAAAGGGATGGACTGTAGTAGACATTATTTCTTGCCGTGAAGGACTAATCAATTGATACACAGCATCCATCCTCACCTCTTCCCACATGCCATCCTCTACTGCAAAGGCTGGAAAGTTAAAACTAAATTTCCAGGACTCTTTTGCAGTTAGGGTTCTGCATGAAAATTAAGTTCTACCAGTTATATGCACTTAACATGATATTTAGAAAATAATTCTGCAACAGCACCCATCTTCCAAGCTGTTTTGGTCTTTTCTCCTGGCAAGCAAGGTTGTAGAGATCCCAAGGTCCAGGATCCATTGTGTGTGTGTGTGTGTGTGTGTGTGTGTGTGTGTGTGTGTGGTGGGGGGTGGCAGTACTGAAAGATATTTGCAAAGTTGGTGATAGCTGACAGTTGTGACTAGGACAATGTTTCTGGATACAAGCTTCCTGATTCCTGGATCATAGCTATGGCTGTGTTATTATTGAATCAAGAGCTCCCCGGTGGCTGCCTGATGCCCTGCTTTCCTTTTTATGACAGAGGTAGTAGCAACTGGGCTATGATGTTCTAGAAGTCATTAGAGCCTCAACCCATAGCCTGCTCCCTCAACCCTCCAGAGATTTCATAAGCACCTATTTCTCTGTGTTGAATATCTGCAATAGATTTTGTTTCCTAATCCTTGGCCGATATCACTGCCTATGCATCAAAATTTCCCCCTTCTTCTTTGAGGAGCCCCAATTTTGTTCTGCTGACCTTTTCCCCATTGCAACCCAATGATCTAAGCCAGTCCTGGTAATCCTGTTTCCCTTGTAATTGGTTTGGGAGCACAATTCTGGCCAGTGGAGATGTCTAGAGGGGAAGTCTACTGGGTGGTCTGGTTAAGAGATCTTTACTTTATGACAGAGATATACAGCAAAGAAGTGCACTTTTCTCTTTCATTGGATGTTGTTGTTCTGCATGTGGTGCCTGGGATTATGGTAGCCATATGGTGTACAAAAGAGGAGTTAGGCTGAGGAGAACACATTTTAAATTGCTGAATGAAAATATGGACAATCCTAAGTCCTTGGTAAGATGTTTAAACTGCTGGATTAAATACCTTGGAACTGTCCTACTTCTGGATCTCTTGTTATGTCAAGATAATAAATCTCTTCATCATTGAAGCCATCTTGAGCTGGGGATTCTTTTACTTGTATTTAAAAGATCCTGACAGGGTTTCCACAATAATTGTATGTTTTATTACACACATGTAAAGTCATAACCAGTATTATATTGATTTATATTTTTTAAATTTTACTTAAATGAAAGTATATGGTTTGTAGTGTTCTGCAAGATTCTTTTTTCCTCCGTATTTTTTTCTAGCCATGTTGATACTTTTAAATACAGTCAGTGAATTTTGGCCCTATTATACATAGTTGTTTAACTCAACGTAGTACAATTTATTTATTCCTTTTTCTATTAATGGACATTTGGATTGTTTCTGGTTTTTTGCTATTACAAACAATGCTGGAATGAACATTCTTATAACATCTTCTTGAACACAAGTGCTTGTGACATCTTGAATGCATGTGCGAGTGTTTTCTAGGGTTTTTGACTAGAGACAGATCTGCTGGGGCATAGGATATGCACTTTACACCTTTTGCTAGATATTGCCTAGTTGATCTCCAAAGTGGTTATGACAATTTGCATTCCCACCAGCATTGTGCAAGACTTCTGTTTCCTAATATCCTTTCCAACAGTTAGAATTTATTTTCTGCTAATCTTATGTGTGTGAAGTGATCTCTCATTGTGATTTTAATTAGCGCTGCTTTGATTCTAGTGAGATCTAGCTTTTTAAAATGTGTTTTTAGGCTATCCAGGTTTCTTCTTACATGAATCATGCATTTTCCTATTTGGTTGTTAGTAATGCTTCATTCTGAATGGTAATGTTTTGGTTGTTACATATGATGTAAATACCTTCTTCCGGTCTACCACTTGGCTATTAGTTTTGTTTATGGTGTCTTTTATTCCACAGAGCTTTCAATTTTGATTTTTTTTTTTGCAATTTTTCTTTCATGATTTCTTGTATGATTTCTCCATTTTGTGTGTGTGTGTGTCTTTGAAAATAACCACTCCTGTCTACTTTCATACCACCCTGAACGTTCGCACCAGATCTTGTCTGATAATAATCACTCCTTATTTGAGAATGATAAAGGTATTTATCTATATTTTCTTTAAATAATTAAAAAATGTGTTCTGTTTTATTTTTTATTAATAAATGATTTTTTTAGATCAGCTTTAGGTCTATGGCAAAATTGAACAAAATGTACGAAGTTTTCATATACTCCCTTGTCCCCCTACACCCACGACCTCATTTAGGATTAACATTCTGCACCAGAATGGTACATATATTACAATCAAACCTACATTGACACACTATTATCACCCAACGTTCATAGACTACCTTAGGGCTCACTGTTGTTGTTGTGCATTCTATGGGTTATGACAAATGTGTGGCATGTACCCACCACTGTAGTTTCATATAGAATAGTTTCACTGCTCTAAAAATCCTCTATGCTCTGCCTGTTCATCCCTCCCTCCTCCTAACTCCTGAAAACCACTGCTCTTTTTTAAAGTCTTCATAGTTTTGCCTTTTTTGGAATGTCATGTTATTGGAATCATACAGTGTGCAGCCTTTTCAAGCTGGCTTATTTCACGTAGTAATATGCATTTAGTTTCTTCAATGTATTTTCATGGCTTGATAGCTCATTTCTCATTTCTTTTTAGTGCTGAATAATATTTCATAGTCTGGACATATTACAATTTATCCATTCACTTGCTGAAGGACATCTTGATTGCTTCCAAGTTTTGATAGTTATGAATAAAGCTGCTATAAACATCTACATGCAGGTTTTTGTGTGAACATATGTTTTCAGTTCATTTGGGTAAACACCAAAAAGTATGATTGCTGGATTATATGCTAAGAGTATGTTAGTTATGTAAGACAGTCAAACTGTCTTCCAAAATGGTTGTACCATCTGGCATTCCCACCAGCAATTCCCGTTGCTCCACATCCTCACCTGGCATTTGGTGCTGTCAGTGTTTTGAATTTTGGCCATTCTAATAGGTGTGTAGTGGTATCTTGTTGCTGTTTGAATTTTTAATTCCCTAATGATGAATAATGCTGAATATCTTTTAATATACATAACATCTGTATATCTTCTTTGCTGGGGTATCTGTTTAGGTATCTGTTCACTTTTTTAATTGGGTTGTTTATTTTCCTGTTTTTGAGTTTTAATAGTTCTTAGTATATTTTGATTAACAGTTCTATATCAGATATTTTTTGCAAATATTTTCTCCCATTCTGTGGCTTGTCTTCTCATTCTCTTGGCGTTGCCTTTCACAGAGCAGAAGGTTTTAATTTTAATGAAGTTCATCTTATTTCTTTCATGGATTGTGCTTTTGGTGTTATATCTAAAAAGTCACCACTATACCCAAGGTAATATAGATTTTCTCTTATTTTCTAAAAGTTTTCTAGTTTTGTATTTTACATTTAAGTCTGTGATTCATTTTGAGATAATTTTTGTGACACGTGTAAGGTCTGTGTCTAAATTCTTTATTATTATTATTTTATTTTGCCTGTGGATGTTCAGTTATTCCCGCATCACTGGTTGAAAAGACAGTCTTTTTTCCATTGTATTACCGTTGCTCTTTTGTCAAATATCAGTTGACTGTGTTCACATGGGTCTATTTCTGGGCTCTATTAGGTCCCATTAATCTATTAGTTTATTTTTTTCACCACACTGTCTTGATTACTGTAGCTTTATAGTAAGCCCTGAAGTCAAGTAGTGTCAGTCCTCCAATTTTGTTCTTTTCCTTCAATATTGTGTTGGCTGTTCTAGTTCTTTTCCCTCTCTATATAAACTTCAGAATCAGTTCATCAATATCCACAAAATGGATATTGTTGGGATTTTGATTGGGGTTGTGCTGAATCTATAGATCAAATTGGGAAAAACTGAAATTTTAACAATATTGAGTCTTCCTATCCATGATCATGGAATATCTCTCCCATGTATTCTGTTGTTCTTTGATATCTTTCATTAGAGTTTTGTAGTTTTCATGATGGTATTTTTAAAACTCTCAAAAAACTAAGAATAGAGGAGAACTTTCTCAAGTTTATGAAGAACATGACCAAAAATCCTACAGTTAAAATCATACTTAATAGTGAGAAACTTGAAGCTTTCCTGCTAAGATCAGGAACAAGACAAGGATGTTCCCCTAATTAAGTGGACCAATTCCTTAAAACACATAGTCTGCCAAAAATGCACACAAGAGCATAGACAATCTGAATAGGCCTATTTCTATTAAATAAATTGAATCAATAACTAATAACCTTGTAAAGCAGAAAGCATCATACCCACATGTGTTCACTGGTGAATTCTACCAAAAATATAAAGGATAAATTATACTTTGTTCATATTTTAATAAGTATGTCATTTTGAGGGATACTAACATAAATCATAATGCATTTTTAATTTCAAATTTCTCTTGTTTATTGCTGGTATATAGGAAAGTGATTGACTTTCATATATTAATTTTGCATCCTGAAACCTTGCTATCATCTCTTATTAGTTGTAGGAGTTTTTATTTTATTTTATTTTATTTTTTTGAGACGGAGTCTTGCTCTGTCACCCGGGCTGGAGTGCAGTGGCCGGATCTCAGCTCACTGCAAGCTCCACCTCCCGGGTTCATGCCATTCTCCTGCCTCAGCCTCCCGAGTAGCTGGGACTACAGGCGCCCGCCACCTCGCCCGGCTAGTTTTTTGTATTTTAGTAGAGACGGGGTTTCACCGGGTTAGCCAGGATGATCTTGATCTCCTGACCTCGTGATCCGCCCGTCTCGGCCTCCCAAAGTGCTGGGATTACAGGCTTGAGCCACCGCGCCCGGCCTAGTTGTAGGAGTTTTTAAAAATTGATTCAGGTTTTCTACACAGACAATCATACCATCTGTTTCCAATCTGTATACTTTCTATTTCCTTCTTTTTTGTCTTGTTGCATTAGCTAGAACTTCTAGTAAAATGTTGAAAAGTAGTGGTGAGAGGGGACATCCTTGTCTTGTTCATGATCTTAGTAGGAAAGCTTCAAGTTTCTCACTATTAAGTATGATTTTAATTGTAGGGTTTTTGTACATGTTCTTCATAAACTTGAGAAAGTTCTCCTCTATTCTCAGCTTTCTGAGAGTTTTAAAATCATTGGGTGTTGGATTTTGTCAAACACTTTTTCTGTATCTATTGATATGATCATGAGACTTTTCTTCTTTTATCTGCCAATGCGGTGAATTATATTAATTGATTTTTGAATGTTGAACCAGCCTTGCACACCTGGGATAAATCCCACTTGGTTGTGGCATATAATTCTTTTCATATGTCACTGGATTCAGTTTGCTAGTATTTTATTCAGGATTTTTACATTTATGTTCATGAGAGATATTGGTCTGTAGTTTTCCCTTCTTATAACGTCTTTGACCCACAGAATAAGTTAGGAAGTACTCTCTCTGATTCTATCTTCTGGAAGTGATTGTAGAGAACTGGTATAATTTCTCCTTTAAATTTTTGGTAGAATTCACCAGTGAACACATGTGGGCATGATGCTTTCTGTTTTACAAGGTTATTAGTTATTGATTCAATTTATTTAATAGAAATAGGCCTATTCAGATTGTCTATGTCCTCTTGTGTGCATTTTTGACAGACCGTGTGTTTTAAGGAATTGATCCATTTTATTATGTTATCAAATTTGTGGGCATAGAGTTGTTCATAATATTCCTTTATTATCCTTTCAATGTCCATGGGATCTATAGTGATGTCCTCTCTTTCATTTCTGATATGAATAATTCATGTCTATTTTTTTTCTTTATTTTTGGAGAGAGGATCTCACTCTGTCATCCAGGCTGGAGTGCAGTGGCATCCTTCTATTTTTTTCTTACGCAGGTATAGTCTTACCAGTTTCATTGATCTTTTCGAAGAAACAGCTTTTGGTTTTGTTTATTTTCTCTATTGATTTCCTGTTTCCAATTGTATAAATTTCTAATCTAATTATTATTATTATTTTGTTCTGCTCACTTTGCATTTAATTATTTTTCTAGTTTCCTAAGGGAGAAGTTTAGATCATTGATTTCAGATCTTTCTTCTTTTCTAATACATGTTTTCAATACCATAAATTTCCCTCTATGCACTGCTTTCACTGCGTCTCACAGACTTTTATAAGTTTTATTTTCATTTCTGTTGAGTTCAAATATTTTAAAATTTCTCTTGAGATTTCTTCTTTGACCCATACGTTGATTAGAAGTGTGCTATTTTTATCGCCAAGCATATGGTGAGTTTCCAGCTTGCTTTCTGTTATTGATTTCTAGTTGAATTCCATTGTGTTCTAACAGCAGACACTGTATGATTTCTATTACTTCAAATGGGTTAAGATGTATTTTATCACCCAAAATGTGGTTTATCTGGGTAAATGTTCCAGGTGAACTTAAGAAGAATGTGTGTTCTGCTATTACTGGATAAAGTAATCAATAGATGTCAATTATATCCAGTTGATTGGTGGTGTTGAGTTCAATTATGTCCTTAATGATGATCTGATAGAGGAATTTTTTTTTTTGAGACGGAGTCTTGCTCTGTCGCCCAGGCTGGAGTGCAGTGGCCGGATCTCAGCTCGCTGCAAGCTCCGCCTCCTGGGTTTACGCCATTCTCCTGCCTCAGCCTCCCCAGTAGCTGGGACTACAGGCACCCGCCATCTTGCCTGGCTAGTTTTTTGTATTTTTTTTAGTAGAGACGGGGTTTCACCAGGTTAGCCAGGATGGTCTCGATCTCCTGACCTTGTGATCCGCCCGTCTCGGCCTCCCAAAGTGCTGGAATTACAGGCTTGAGCCACCGCGCCCAGCCTAGAGGAATGTTTTAAGTCTCCAGTTATAATAGTGAATTCATCTACTTCTTGCAATTTTATCAAGTTTTTGCCTCATGTATTTTGATGCTCTGTTGTTAGGTGTATACACATTAAGGATTATTATGTCTTCATGGAGTACTGACTCCTTTATTATTACATACTGTTCCTCTTTATCCCTGATAAATTTCCTTGCTCTGAAATCCTCTCTGTCTGAAATTAACATACCTACACCTACTTTTTTTCATTGATGTTAGCCTGGTATATCTTTCTCCATTCATTTATTTTAAATCTATATGTGTCTTTATATTTAAAGTGGATTTCTTATAGACAACATACAGTTGGGTCTTGTTTTTTGATCCACTGACAATCTCTACTTTTTAATTGGTATATTTAGACCCTTGATATTTAAGGGGATTATTAATATAGTTGAATTAATATCTACCAGATTTGTTGCTGTTTTGTATTTGTTTTCCTTGTTCTTATTTTTGTCTTTTACACTTTTTCTGCCTTTTGTGGTTTTAACTGAGCATTTTATATAATTTCTTTTTATCTTCTTTCTTAGCATATCAATTGTATTTCCTTTTTCACTTTCTAATTCATTGTCCTAGAGTTTGCAGCATACATTTACAACTAAGTTCACTTTCAAATAACAGTACACTGTTTTCAGGTAGTGCAAGTACCTTATAAAAACAAAATAATTCTAATTCTTTCTTCCCCTCTTTTGTTATCATTGCTGTCATTCATTTCACTTATACATAAGCATACATAAGTATGTATGTATACATGAGTATAATCAAAGACACTTGTTATCATTATTTTGAACAAACTGTTATCTGTTAGATTAATTAAGAATGACAAAATATTTTTATTATACCTTCACTTATTCTTTCTCTGATGCTCTTCCTTTCTTTATGTAGATCTGAGTTTCTGACCTATATCATTTTCCTTCTCTCTGAAGAAGTTACTTTAACATTTCTTGCAAGGCAGGTCTACTGGCAACAAATTTCCTCAACTTTTGCTTGTATGAGAAAGTCTTTTATTTTTCTTTGACTTTTAAAGGATGATTTTTATGGGTACAGAATTCTAGGTTGGTGGTTTTTTAATCTCAATACTTTAACTATTTCACCCTGCTCTATTCTTGTTTACCTGGTTTCTAAGGAGAAGTTGGATTTAATTCTTTTCTCTTCTTTTTTTTTTTTTTTTTTTTTTTTTTTTGAGACGGAGTCTCACTCTGTCACCCAGGCTGGAGTGCAGTGGCGCTATCTTGGCTCACTGCAAGCTCTGCCTCCCGGGTTCACGTCATTCTCCCCCCTCAGCCTCCTGAGTAGCTGGGACTAGAGGCGCCCGCCACCGCGCCTGGCTAACTTTTGTATTTTAGTAGAGATGGGTTTTCACCCTGTTAGCCAGG